>NC_066287.1:4242424-4545454 GCF_905404315.1 Leptidea sinapis | reverse complement strand
ATAAACAGATGATGAGAAATCTAAGATATTTTATTGGCCTCGACAACTTTATTTAGTTGATATAGAATTTAGAGAAATGGCGTCTATACTTTTATATTATATGACAAGCTATTCTGGAAGGTTAAAATGTTTTCCCAAAACCTTCTTACGGCCGTTCCCAATATACAGTCTATCTCTTACTTGAGATGATAATCGTAACTATTGTTGACTTTTCTGTCCCAATAAACTTATCGACGGTAACTCACCTTATCCGTACACGCTGTCGGTCAATTGGACGACGTATAGCTTACCAGAAATAGAAATTTGTATAGAAATTTCAATTCACGCGTCCCAATATAAGGCGATATGAATGACTTATCGGGTGTATTGGGACAGCTTCAGATTATTGACAGCTAATTACTGACAGTAGAAGGAACTAATTTATCTCTATTCGTAGATAGTATATAGGGAACGGCCGTAAGTCATGCTTGTGGCAGTGGGGGTGGATCGCTACCTTCCCTAAAATATAGTCGAAGGAAGCGATGGCTGATCCATGCGTCATTTTCGTGAAAGGGGGCAACTTGGGTTGACTGGATGATCCTGTTATTCAGAGCCCTGTTTTTGTTGGTAGAGCTGTTTTTGTTTATAATTTACTTCAAATGTTTGAATTCTCCCTTTAGTTATTTCACACACACACACACACACGCCCACGCCCTTTTCCCGTCGGGGTGGGCAGAGACAACAGAACGTCACTTGCTTCTATCCTTACACTCACTTAAACCTCACGCGCTCTTTACTACTTAAACTTAACTAGCTAAAGCGTCATTCAGACCGAAACACATTACTGCTTCACGGCAGAAATAGGCGCCGTTGTGGTACCTCTAATCTAGCTGGCATCCTGTGCAAAGTAGCCTCCCACCGTCCTTTGTTCAATCGTTTGCTACCACCAACCAAACCATTGCAGCGTCCCTGTCTCAATCCTTGTCAAGACACCTTCTTTATTCAATTTCAGTGTATGTGCATTTATGAATCCACTGTACTAGTAATAGAGTTTTTTATTTATTACTCATATTTTTTAATTTTCACTTCATTTGATTTGAAACGTTTGAATATTTTCTTGCATCACTGTTGAATTTGAAAAAATTGAATTTGAAACATTTCTTGTTGAAGTAAATATTAATTTAAATGGTAATGACGTAATGAGTTTCTTGCCATTTCTTCTCATTAACACTCACCACTTCGGTGGGAGGTGGTAAGATATACGGATTTGACACTTATTAGTATTTTTTTTACCTAAACTAATAAGTTACTTTTAATTCGATTTTTTAACCGACTTAAAACGGAGGAGGCTCTCCATTCATTGGTGTTTTTTTATGTTTGTTACCTCAGAACTTACGACTGGGTGAACCGATTTTGAAAATTCTTTTTTTATTTGTGAGCCGGTGCTTCCTATGTGATCCTTCTGGATCGTAACTAGAATAAGATTAATTAATTGGATGGTATAAAAATACGCAATTATTTTTATACTTTTTAGTGCATATTAGGTATATCAATTTTTTGTAATAGTGTTTTTGAAGTCGGTTGTGTTTTTGTAAAATTTTTGTTTAAGAACCCTACTTAACCTCGGTGCATTAATAAATACTAATTAATGATAGACAAACACACATTTCTGTGTCCATTGTTGAAGCATGCTCCCCCTTAACAGAGCAAATGAAGCGATCATTACTAACACGTGACGTAGACGAGCACTAAATCACACCTCCCTCTCTAACGCATAAAGAACGAACGGGACGTCGCATACATTACGCAGTGTGTGACATTTAAATCATCTTGTGTCCTGCTCCGTCGCGGTACGAGTGAGCGGGACGGAAAACGTTAATTGTAATTCCACCCTCGTTATATTAAAACGATAAATTATTTGTTAGTTTATTATAAACTTGTTATAGTTATTAGTGCGGTATTATTTAACGATATTTACTATAACGAATGCCTAACTGTGACTGTATCTATAGAGCAGCGAATGTTGACTAAAGTACTGTATGGAAGGCTGAAATATTTGTGTATACTCAATTTACAATTAAATCAAGCTTCACAAATGTGTTTATATATCAGTATCTGTTTAACCTGGTTCCTGCCGCAGAAATTCCACCTTCGCACGACACGCCACAAGTTAGGATATCATCCTCACCATCTGGATGTGTGGCGGTCCTCCACAGTGCGGTTTTCAAGCTTTCTTCCACGTACTACAAAGCTGTGGAATGAGCTTCCTTGTGCGGTGTTTCCGGGACGATACGACATGGGTACCTTCAAAAAATGCGCGTACACCTTCCTTAAAGGCCGGCAACGCTCCTGTGATTCCTCTGGTGTTGCGGGAGATTGTGGGCGGTGGTGATCACTTAACAACAGGTGACCCTCGTACGCTCGTTTGTCCTCCTATTCCATAAAAAAAAAGTATCAGCGAAAAAAATACTTTTTTATGGGAAAGGAGGAGAAGCGAGCGTGACCCGTATGCTGTACCTGATTCTCAGGACTATATTACACCGGGACACCACGGTGGAGCAACCAGTCGCTGCGGCCGTTTTCAATAACTTATCTATCCTTAGTTTAACTTACTAGACGTAAACAAATCTATCCTTTTACGCATACTTACATTTCAATAACCTATTGACTGATAGCTTTCGACTAACAGCCGTTCCCAATATTCAGTCTATCTCTTACTTGAGATAAAAATCGTAACTATCGTTGACTTTTCTGTCCCAATAAACCTATCGACGGTAACTCACCTTATCCGTACACGCTGTCGGTCAATTGGACGACGTATAGCTTACCAGCGATAGAAATTTGTATAGAAATTTCAATTCACGCGTCCCAATATAAGGCGATAAGAATGACTTATCGGTTATATTGGGACAGATTCAGATTATTGACAGCTAATTACTGACAGTAGAAGGTAGTAATTTAACTTTATCTGTATATAGTATATTTGGAACGGCCGTAAAACTGTATTGGACATAAATATGGATAGATAAGATCTTGTCATTAAACGGTGACAGCAATGTATCCGTAAGTTAAACTAAGGGTAGATAGGGTATTCAAAATTACGTTGGTGATTTATTTCGCAATGTCTATTAAAGATAGACATGTAAAGAAAATATAAATTTTCTTCTCATACTCTGTAGACAGATAATTATTTTTTGTAAAAATAAAAGCTTTATAGAAACCGTTAAGAAATGGTTTGAATTATGCGCTATTTTAAAAATATCAAACAAATAGTAACCATAAGTTAGACGACCTGTATAGCCGAGTGGTTAGCGATCCTACCTAGTAAGCTAAAGATCCCGGGTTCGAATCCCGGTAGGTGCATGCATTTATATGATGAATATGGATGTTTGTTTGCGAATCATGGATGTATAAATGTATTTATGTAAGTTTATATGTATGTTTATATGAATTTATGTATGTTTAAGTAAGTATATTGTTTTAAATATATCATTGTCTTGTAACCCATAACACAGGCTATATATGCTTAACTTGGGGCAAGATAATTTGTGTGAAAAGTGTGTCAATATTATATATTATAATATATAAGTATTTTGTGTAATCTGATGCTATATCTAGTAAACGTACAAAGAGATGGCCCAACTCCTTTTTATTTAGGAACAACTCATTTGCTTATTGCTTCGAATACAGTAGTTTTGGATCTTAAAATTAAAGTAACCCTTAACACTACAATTTCTTTATCATATTTTCAATCATCTATTAAAACAGAAGTCGAAGGAGTGATTTAGAAAGGTGTATTTTGAAGGTCCATATGTCGTTTCATCCTGGTTAATTCCTCGTGTTTTCAACTTTCACGATACAAAGTGTCTTAAGTCTGCGAAAGCTCTGTAGAAAAATTGCTTTGATATGCAAACAATATGTTATGTTTTAAAAGTAATAACCCTCACTTCTAGGATTAATACATATTAATTTATAGGTCGTGGGTTCGAATCCCGCATCGTTCATAAAATTTTTATTTTTCAAATTTTATTTGTGTTTTAATCCTAGAAGTGAGGGTTATCACATTAAAAACATAACATATTGTTTAGATTTACAAGAGCGACATCTCAAGTCAATTTTCTAATATGCAAATATTGGGGTTGAGCAGGTTATCAACTGTAAAGTAGATCCTGTAGATGAAGCCAAAACCTGAGAGTTGAACAAAGCCAACAAAATTTTATGAACGATGCGGGACTCGAACCCACGACCTCCGGCGTTCCGTGCCAGTGCTCTATCCAACTGAGCTAACCGTTCGAGTAACGCTTGTTTGCTTTGTTCAACCCTCAGGTTGTCGCTTCATATACGGGATCTACTTTACAGTTGATAACCTGCTCAACCCCAATATTTGCAAATAAGGAAATTGACTTGAGATGTCGCTCTTGTAAATCTAAACAATATGTTATAAATATAACATAACGGTTAGCTCAGTTGGTAAGAGCACCGGCATGGTTTTTCAAATTTTATTTGTGTATTAATCCTAGAAGTTAGGGTTATCACTTTAAAAACATAACATATTGATCAAATATTTTGTCTTCAAGATAGTGAGATGAATGTAAAATTTCGGGAAGAGGATAGTAATTATAATACGTCGTGCGCATGACGTGAGAATATAATATTAAAGTATATAACTCGCGTCATACATAGACAATCTCTTCTTCGACTATGATTGCCTGGTACCATTGCAACCTATCACATTTCTCTCACGTTAAATCTTATAAATTTATGTCTCATTTTCATCTCGCTGTTTCGTTTAATTAACTTCTAAATGACAACGATGCTAAAGAAGTTTGCACTTCAAAAACGAGTTTTGAAACCCATTATCTCAGTCATCAGCAACAACGGCCCATGAGATACGACCTAATCCCACCAAAACAATAAAAGGAAACTATAAATAAGAAAACAATTAACCCTTTAAAAACGAATATATCTTTTGCGTTAAAACGCGGCTCGGTCGCGCACCTGAGTACATATTTATAGTGACGGGTTAATACTTCAGATATACGAATGCGTAGATGGAGCTGTTCAATATATCGATATCAGCCAAAAAAATAATTCCACTGTTGGCCTTCCCGAAAGTTTTCCGCTATATTTCATCGCACCCATCCGATCCAAGCAACATACTGTCGAATAGCAACGCTTCGACGTACATGACGACATTTCTAGTACAATTTAAATTTAAAGATGGAAGAGAATAATTTTGAAAATAGAATAGTCCCGGGGATATACAAATAGCAGTTCTAGTACAGAATCGAAAGTGAAAAGGAAAAGAAGGAAATGAAGTGAATACTTCTTGTATAGAAAAGTACGAAAAGTGGAAAGTGATTCAGTGAGGAGAAGACAGAAGAGAACGAGTGTTCGGGGCGGTCTGCTGAAGAAACCGCCATCTGAAGAGGAACAGCGGCAGACCGATGGAGTGCAAGTTCGTGGAAGTGAACGCAAATAAATGCTCGTTCCTTTTAGCTGTGTATTACTTTCCAATCTCTGACCTACTCTCGTGAAAATACAAATATTTGTATAAGGTGGTAATGCATAGAGTAAAATAATAGTCCAGGTCGAAAGTCTCTCACTCTTCAGGTATCACTTCATTTCCAGACGTAGGTCTTCAGCTCAGATCTTCAACTCTCTCTTTTCCGTCATCATTATGAGTTGTTGAAGGTAATTTCTTTCATGAAATAACACATGACCGAGATGTGCTGAATTTCTCTGTGTGACGGTCTGTAAGAGTACCCACCGACGAGCTGACCTTGACTCTTGTAACTCCCAAAGTTCAGCTGATACTTAACATTCTTCGGAAGCACCACATTGCGGTGATGGTAAAATAAATATTTTGACATAATATATCACGTCATTATTTTATTACACATCTTTAACTAATATATAAAATTCCGCGTTTGTCACCAAACGAAAACGGAAAACGTCTACCGAAACGGCTTGACTGATTTGATAATTTTTTTATTGTTTATTCGCTAGGTCTGAGAATAGGTCGTAAACTATTTTTATACCCCTAAGAGATAAGGGTAGCCCACACTAAACAATTTTTTATTGCTTCTTTCAATCACAAACCACATCCCCAACCAGACGCACACTTACAATAAGTTATTTGCTTATATAAACTTATTTTCTATTTCACTACCAAAATATTCAATAGAAATAATTGATATGGCAAAACAACGTTTACCTTGTCGTCTAGTTTTTACATAAAATTTTAGCTTTCTGTGAATATCTATTCTCAGTAACACTAATCGTCGTCTATTTCTCGTTTAGGTTTTCACTTGAAACTTTTAAACTTATAGTTTTTGTTACATGATAACAAACCTCTTCCAAATTCTTTAACTTACACTTCAAGGGATTTCCTTTAAATGCTTTGATAACTTATAAGCCTTATCACCGCCGCCGTACGCTCAGTTGTCCTTCTTTTCCATACATTAAAAATTTCTTTCTTTGATTATTGTTAGTAAGGATTTAAGCTCCGTCTAAACATTATTCGTCTATGCACTGATATTGCTAATGGCACCTTAAATAGCAACCTAATTGCTACACTTTACTGTTCACTTCACACAGCTGGTCATTCTTTATTGCCTCGGCTTATTTTAATATTATATTATAATATTTTAGCTGGACGGGTTGACGAAAAGGGCCCAGGAAAAACTCTAGTTAAGGCCGCTATCCCAAGAAATTATGAGCTTATCTATTTACAAAAAATAAAAGTATGTCTACAGAACATGAGAAGAAAATTCAATTTTTCTTTAAATTCTTATAGACAGTGCGAATTTTTTTTTTATAATCAATCATTATATTATATATAAGTTTGTATTTATTCTGAAATCTTTCTTATTCCTTTGGACATTTGACTCTATCTATCTGGTTAATTATAACACATACACACACACACTCACGCCTTTTTCCCGTCGGGTTAGGCAGATACAACAGAATGCCACGTGCTACTATCCCTTACACTCACTTAAACCTTACGCGCTTCCTCTACATTCATTACTCTTTTCATACATGCTCGCCGGTTACGGATGCAACGGATACCTTACCTTTTTCAAGACGTCCCCAATTTGGTCGACGAACGTCCTACGAGGTCTCCCGCGACCGACTTGCCTACACACTTGCCTTATGTATTTGATAAGTCATTCTTTCTTCACTCATATAGCTCAAATAAATCGCTCGACTGTCATATTCCAACAGACACATATATCTGTAAATATTGTAGCTTCCAGTCGGTGATTGTCGTCGACAATAACATACTATGAGATGATCATTTCTCACCATTATTAAATTATTGAAGTGAAAACTTTTGTAGCATCGTTGTGATTTGGAAGTTGATGAAACGAAAAAGCGACAGTAAAAAGAGACAAACACATAATCCATAAGATTTAACGTGGGAGAAAATGAGATAGGAAGCATTATACAGTTTTTGGTACCAGGCGATCATAGTTGAAGTAGAGATTGTCTTATGTATGCCGCAAGCTTCATATTATTACTACATAGACCCCAGGAGAACATAAATATGGTAGCGGTGATAGTAATATCTGTCATAGCGGTTATAATCATGTGTCATCCCAGCAACCTGTACCAGGACTTCATAACATGCATGCACAATGCAGGTTTCACTTGTGTAGTTTGTATGCTCATAATTTTTATTGTATTGTTTCAGAACAATCTCGATATGGATAACATCAGTGGTGAGTTGTCTAGCGTTCTGGATACGGACAAGATTTCCGATCCTCAGCTGAGTCAAAGCCTACGAGGTAAGGGAAAAAATGCGTTGAAAGAAGAATGAAAGTGAATTGAACCTTACATTTCACAGACAAGATCTTTTATGTTTTTTTAAATGTGGCAACCCTAATATACAGCCATAATTAGAAATTAAACTTCTCCCAAATTAATATTATTTATTTTACTATCGCTTAAATTTCTGATTGTTTAAGTAAAGTATAGAAACTCAGTTTATATTACAATAAAACGTACAAATAACATTTATAATTAAATAGCCTGAGGGCGTTGCTCCAATCCCAGTCTGTGGTATCATTAAGAAAATAATATAACATATTTTTTTTGTATGAAAATAAGAGACAAGACGAGCAGGACGTTCAGCGTAGTAATTGATACGCCCTGCCCAATACAATGAAGTGCCGCTAAGGATTCTTGTAAAGCCCAAAAATTCTGAGCGGCACGACAGTTGCGCTCGTCATCTTGAGACATAAGATGTTAAGTCTCATTTGCCCAGTAATTTCACTAGCTACTGCGCCCTTCAGACCGAAGTAGAAGACACAGTAAAGTTTACACATTACTGCTTCACGGTAGAAATAGGCGCCGTTGTGGTACCCTATCATATATAATCTAGCCGGCATCCTGTGCAAAGTAGCCTCCCACTGGTAAATATCATACAACATAAACGTTGTACATTTTCTGGGATATTTTAAAATATATACATCGCCTAATAAATGACTTACTAACTCAACCGAGTAGGAGGCATAAAAATTTTAGGTTTGTAACAAAACCGTTCCCAGCTCTTCAAGTGGACTCATATAATATTTTGACCAACTAGAGAAGAACACTCTAACCTGCCTTCAATTCGAGTCAGTGCGTTAGCCGATCAAAGTTAAATTTCAGATTTTTACAAGAAACTAATACAGACTGACTCGCAAATCAAGAGGCTAAAGAAGACATTCGGGAACGGTTACCATAGCGACAATAGCCGTTACGCGATCGACAGGTTCAAGAGATCTGTTGAGAAGAAGATTCCGGAGAAGATACCGGCAGGCAAGCAGACGAGGAGCAGTTTGAAGAAGAGTAATGGGAGACTGAAGAAAAATGCGGGTGATTTGGACATTGTTTAAATGTTTTACTATTATGTTTACTTTCATACAAGTGGGTGCCCGCTTATGCCCGAAATTTTATTTATTTGTATGGATCGTGGTAACATACAGTTCTTAACTTTCCGTTCCGGGAAACTCTAATTGCCAGGTATGTCCCATGATCGTATGATCGGCGTGATTTTGGCGCTCGCGCAGTGTTCTATCAATGTGTATTATTTTACGTGCAGCAATAGATTGCTTATAATAAAGATGATTTGAGTGAATGTGTCAGAAAGCTATTGAAACAAGCTATAAGACTATGCAAAATAAACCATATAATAAACAAAATAAGGGTCAAAACTTGGTGAGGGAATAGTGTGCCGTACGGCACTCTCGGTCTTGGTGTATCTGAAAAATGTAGTGTGTCCTTGGGCACTGCCGATTTCGGATGTTAAAATTGATAATTGCACAGCGTTATTCGCCAATATTCCGGTTCACAAATGTTTGACTGGGCAGTTTCAAATTTTATACATTTTTGCGTCATTGACACACATTAAAAAGTTTTAATTAATTAATATCATAAATAATCACTTAAATTTTAAATATTAGCATATAATATTGCTATAGAAAGAATTCTTTGAAACTATAGAAATCTATTAGCCCTAATTTAAATTCATTACTCACATTTCATCGATGTTGGAATTCGAAGTTTCTCGCCGCCGCCGCAGTTCCGCCGCGACCACGATCCATATTAATTAAATATATATATATTGTGAGTACCCTTCATAATAATTACTGTCCACTATATAATAAATGACACTATGGATGTTAAACGTATTTCTGAAGAAATACCGATGAACTAATCCGTAAAGCAGATTTAAATAAATAAACTTGATAATGCCTCACGAAAGTTTTAATAAGTTATTTTAATCTTAAAGATTACTTCGTCGAAGAAAAGAACTACATTATCCATTACGAGCCGAGCAACAAACGGAGGAACTTCCCGAAGTGCTACCAGCCACATGACGTCACTTCTCACGAGCACAAGCTAAAACATCCGTACTACAAGCACAGCCAACGGCTGGACGAAATGCTTAAGCAATTCATGACGAGATCGCGCAACGCCAGCGACACTGCAAACAATCTAAGCCAATCACATGGTGCAAGGTTATATTTGAACAATTAGTTAAAATAAAATATATTCAAAGGCTAACATCAAAATAGCCATTTTTTTACGAGAAAAAATGACAAGACGAACTAAGCGTTCAGCTGATGGTAAGGGATATGCCATGACAATGATAATAATGAAATGATTCTTGATTGAAGGCTTGATTGAATTATAAGGGGCACCACAATTGCGCTTGTCATTATTAAGCCAAGACGAGGGAGAGGGGCAAGAGGCTCACGTGACGGGGAGCGATGAGACAACCGCCCATAGACATCTGCAAAAACAGGTGTCAAGAGATGCGTTGCCGGCCCGTTCAGTGGGAGTATGCTCTTTTCTTGAAGGTCCCTAAGCCGTATCGGTTCAAGAAAATATCAGCCGGTAATTGATTCCACAAAGTAGCTGTGCGAGGTAAGAAATTTCTTACAAAACGCGCGGTTGTAGAATGCCAGATGTCAACGTAATACGGGTGGTATTTAGCTGTTTGACGTTATGTACGGCTGTGGAATTCGGTCGCTGGAATCAACACAAACAGCTCCTATAAATGCGGTAGAATATGTAGATGAGCCCATCGGATGGCTAGAACTGTACTGTTTTATAGGAGAAAAAGGCGGCACTAACCGACATGCTTGGCACAGAGACCTTGCACTGATTAAACAAAACAAGAATGCGATACACAATTATACCATACGAAAGATTAATTTTTTCACAAAATATTTTTTATAATTTATACCTATTGTAGTTTAGAATATTAAGCCTTACTGCCTTATATTGATAAAGGTACCTAAAATTTATTCTAAGATGACATATAACACGAATAATAATTGAACTCACGTTCTGTATTACGAATACAAAAACGAAACCCAAATAAGCAGTCTTCTAATACAGAGTAAAGACCATGTAAAATTTGATGTTTTTTATTCAAGAACGAAATTATGATAATGAATTTTCCGTTTTAGCGCCAAAGCTGAAGCTGAAAAAGCTGGGCCTTTTAGAAGTGGGAAGGAGACGAAGGTTAAAGAAGAGAAATCTGACGCACCAATATCCGAACTTAACGTGGACTATGTTGATAATAACTTAGATCTGACAACGACGTCGCTTGAGTTACTCGAATCGCAACTTTCAAAGTATGAACGAGTACGTTATTAAAAATAAAGATGGCATAAAAAGACAAGTCTGGGAGGCATTTGATAGTGTGTGATCAGCGCCGACTAAAGACTAAAACACCATGAGATTCACAAGAGCATTGTCGACCTTTAAAATACAAGTATTACGTATACCTATTGCTAAAACTCTATTGTCCACCCATCTGTCTCTCTCTTAGACTAGTTTATACACAAACAAAGCGTTTAATTGAGAAGTACATCTCTAACGGCGATACCGCAAGATAGAAAAGGAAGAACAGCCCTTTGACAGACATCTGTCAGCTGGCTCTATTTCAAACATTTTGAGTGTTTGTTTTACTATTGCCGCTATAACAGTTAATAAAAAATCCAAATTTTCATTAAAAAACTTTCTTTTACAAAATAATTTTAATATTACACAGTGGTAGTAGATCTTTACTGGCACGGAAACGCTTGCGTGCGATTCCAACTCGCACTTAGCCGGTTGATGTTTATCTTCTTATTTATTTATGGAAACAAAATCACACCTATTAGATGTTACAAATAGATTAACTATCAAGCAAATATGAGAAATAAATATTTTAAGTGACGCATATTAATTTTCTAGAATGAAATCCAATGTAAATCCAAACGATAAAAATACTTTAAGTGCCAGAATGGGTCGAAAGCTAATGCACGTGGAAGATGATGAGATAAAAAGAGATCGAGGATATGAAGAAGCTAGAGCTGTATTGGGAGATGATAATGAACGTCAAGAGGAAATAGAGACGCATCGAAGGAGCTATAATGTGCGTATTAGCTTTTTATACAACCAGCTCTTAGCCTCGGGTGTCATCTGATGGAAAGTCACTATTGGAATTGCAAGATCATAGCTAGGAATAGTAACCTAAAAGCCATTCTTCAAGCTCACCACCTATGCTGTACCTAGTTTTTCGTAAAACGAGTTGATTTTTATTTCTTACACATATATACTAACCCTTTAAGGGGTCGCATTATTAAACCCACAAAAGTGCTGTTTATTTTTCTATATTTCTCATCATATGGTATGCTGGCAGGTCTGAGTTTTGAAATGTCTGGTCAAATACTCTCAATTATCGCGTGATAATTAATAAATTAAATTACGTTGTAGGATCGTGAACAAATTTCCAAACTTAGTCCTAAATTCCAAAAAGATGACCTTCTTAACTTAAATTGGAAAGGGCCTATGCCTCTGTACCCCGAAGAAGTGAACAGAATGATCAAGCAAGCTGTGATGCAAAACTATAATGTTCGTCTACCAGTACATTCAAGAGATAACAAAGTTGTGGATGATAGACCTGAAAGCGAAAAATCTGATTCATACTATGTTGACGATTATAATAAGTATGATAATTTGGTTGGGTTGGCCCAGGCTTACAGTGATTATGGAGTGCTCGAAGGAAAGAAGGACCTAACAACGACATCCGATGCCAAAACAAACGAGGGATACACATTATTTGAAAGTTTGATACCCTCTGGATTGAGGCGTAAAAAGAAGGGTATTTTAATTTTTGTACTATTGCTCAGAGAACGCGTACAAAACAAAGTAGGAAAAATAGTTTAATAATAAAGACCAGATTATATCTTTAGCCAGCGATATTTGATGTTATTGTTTGACACATTGAAGAGACACTTAGTGGTAATGGTTATTTGTTGGCTGGTATAAATTTTCGACTACAATAATATTATTTGAATAATGTAGGTAAAATATTGCTTGAAATTAAATTTTATAGAAATATTTATGTGCAGATAGAGAATTTGTGTTATTATATTATTTGTTAATGAAGCCCATTTAGATCTAATTAAAAAAAAAAACTATTTTGGATTTCAGCTATGAATTTAAGTTCTATTCATATTTCGAATAATTTCTATTCAACTGTTATTTGATTGACAAATATCCACAGGTTTTGATGATTTTGAAAGAACAATGAACTCTGGCATGTTAAATCATTCAAATCTATTGTCTAGCATTCAGAAACACGTCAAGTTTATTAGTCCAAAAGACTTCCACGATGCACCTGATCCACGGATGAATTCTGAAATTGACAAATCGGATAATGCAATCGAAATCGAGACTCAATCTCGTAGTGATCTAACAACAGACAAGTCTAGTTTCCATGAAAAAGATCAATATTTGACGTATAAAAAAAATAGAAATCTCTTGTCTGTCGATAATTTTGAAAAGATTGATAAAGATAGAAAAACTGAGGATAAGTCAAATTCTAGTTTTGCCATCGGGGAGTTTTTGGGAAGAGTGGCGGATTGGTTTTTCACAATGGCCAACTTATCTGGCGAATTGGATACTAATCTAACACGCTCGAATGATTCGTAAGTAGTTAATTAACCACATACTTGGCTTTCACTATTAAATTAGATTCCTCAAGCAAAGAGAACTCTCTCTAAAGAGTAGCCTGTTTTCTATTTTAAGAAGACTATTATTCAAGTAAATCAACTAACTACCCCAATATATTAGCATGTTTTTTTTTATTTGGAAAACCATTACTTAATTACTAAACATTATCCAGTGAGGACATTGTACAAATATAAAAATTTTGGCCTATTGAAATGTTGATAGATACATGTTTACAGAATACATAATAATATTACTACCAATATCACAAAGGAATTGGAATACCCACTGTATGATTCGGACATGGTGCAAAATATTGGACATCGCTCTCGAGTGCTCATGTCTATTGAAGAGATGAATACTACTAGTATTGATGCAATACCTGAATTGGAAACAATAGGTAAGATCTCACGGGAAGAAGGCTCGGCAGTTGATGGCGTATTTTACGTATTACATTGGCGGGTCATTTTGTTTTGCAAAAGAAGTATCGACACTTCACACACTGCTCTGGGCATTTGACTCATACCAGTAACAGAGTTGATGTTATCTAATCCTGGGTTATATTTTAAGACATTTTGAAACTTAAATATCACTCTCATCACCTGGATGTGTCGAATTCCTCTAACGTGTGGTTTTGAAGGATCTTTCTTCCTCGTACTACCAAACTATGGGATGAACTTCTTTTCGCATTGTTTCCTGGCAAACACGCGATTTATAACTGTTAAAAAGCACGTATAACCATTTTGAATGCCCGGTGAAGAGCCTGTGATTCCTCTAGTGTTGCAAGAGAGCGTGGGCTGCGGTAATCACTTAAAATGAAAACTTTTTTACAAATAAGATTTACGTCAGTAGAACAAATTATTGAAAACTAAATAAGTTTTGCTTAATTTACTATCCATCATGCAGTCACGAGAAACTCGTAAAGAAAAAGAGGTCTCTGACACTACAGCTGCCAACCCTGCTTAGACTCTTTAAGAAGTTGCATATGCTTCCTCTAAATTATTTAGTAGGAAGTAAGAAAAAAAGAAATAATTAGTAGAATGACAATTTCAGATGCGTTGGCTACTGTCGCAACAAATTCCACAAAACTTACATCTAATGATACTCAAGCAGAAACAAACAATACAGTGGTGAAACGAAGCGCTGATGATTCCATTTTCTGGAATGATCTCTACGACGAGGATGAGTATGGCATGAAAGTAGACTACTTGGACAATGTGCTGCGAGGAAAGCATTCAGCTAAAAATGATTACAAGAACGCCTTGATGAAGTCGAGGGCGTGGATGCAGGGCAAAATGAAGGATGTGGGTAACAGAATACGGACGAATATTGGGCAGAAGTGGAAAACTACAGTATCTAAAGCGAATGCAGTGTTTACATCATCGAGGTATGGGTGTTGAATTAATACAATTAAGTATTTATTTTTGAAAGCTTCGAATGTACCACCTATTCGAAATAGAACATGATCTATCAGATATGTATCAGTGTCCGAATGATCTTTTACTCGGAAACATGGCAACCAAGGAGGTAAATTATGAAAGGATTTATTTAAATTTCGAACTGGCTTGCAAAATCAAAACTGTTTATTTAGATAAAAAAACGCGGGAAAAATTATTGTTGTTCGTGTTTCGTCATTGATTTTGAAAAGTAATTGTATTTGACAACCCTCTATTGCGCTCTCTCTCTCAAAAACACTCTTTAAAAAAGCGATTCACTCGATTGTATGAAACGTGCAGTCATTAATAGATTGACAGATGACGGATATAATCTATCTATATATATATATATATATATATATAAATGAATTGCTGTTCGTTAGTCTCGCTAAAAATCGAGAACGGCTGGATCGATTTGGCTAATTTTGTTCTTGAATTATTCGTGTAATTCCAGAGAAGGTTTAAAAGGTGAATAAATATGAAAATGCTAGGAATTTAATAAAAACAATAATTTTTTTTATCTTTGATGTGTTCCCTGTCGTTCAGAAATCAATTTAAAATAGTTTAAAATGAATAAGTAATTAGAATTTTTAAATCTTTCTAACTTTCTTAGGAGGTAAAAAATAAAAAAATAAACTTAATGTTAGCTAACAATATTTGGTAGATTAACTGCCGATTTTTATGTAGGTTGACAAATCTTAAGTTAATTCATAAAAAACATTATTTTATTTATTATGTACAGAACAATGTTTGTCGGGTCAGCTAGTCTATACTAAATTTCAATGTTTACTTAGGCAATCCTGCCTCTTATTACGTAGTTCATCCTCTTTGTTTGACAAAATGAGTTCAAGTGAAGATGAGTGTAATGAACTTACTTTAACGCCACCTGAAATGCAAGATGCGGCAAGAGCCGTTTAATTTAAATCCCCGATTATTTAAAAAAATATATTAATTAGAAAAAGTACTAAAAAAAGCCTTATGACATTGCCATTGTCTCCAGAAAACCACAAACAGTATCGAAACAACAGATCCCGAACCGTCGTGGCAGAAGTGTGGATGTAAGTAGAATAATTTATTACCTTTTATCTCCTAATAGTGGTTTTCATTATTATAACACTAGAAATAAGGGATTGCTTGAAACACATTTTAGTAGGCTTCATAAGAGCTTAATAGCTTTAAGGATAAATGTATACACTTTTATAATAAAGACTCAGCCACTGTTCAGGCATTATGTTATAAATAAATTTAAATGTCTTATTAAAAATGCCTTTTTTCCTAAATACTACTACTCCACAGCTGAATATCTAAGTGATCGGACAGCCTGGGACTAGATTATGATTATCTTGTAGAAAAATTAATGACAGTACAGTATTGTATATTTTATTAAAAAGAGTGCAAAAAAAGAATGATGTGAGAGTTTCTTGCGCCGCTTCTTCACTCTCAGAGCATCATTTGTTTCCGAAGCGATAGTAGTATTAGAAATAACATCAAAAATCGATCTAAAATCAATAATCTAAATTCTAAAGGAGTCAATTTTGAGAAAATAAATGCCTTTTTATGCCTTTTTTTTACAAATGAAAAGCTAACGAAATTGAGTTACGGCCGTTCCCAATATTCAGTCTATCTCCGGTTGCGGCCTACTTGAGATAAAAATCGTAACTATCGTTGACTTTTCTGTCCCAATGAACTTATCGACGGTAACTCACCTTATCCGTACACGCTGTCTGTCAATGGGAGTACGTATAGCTTACCAGCGATAGAAGTTGGTATGGAAATTGCAATTCACGCGTCCCAATATAAGGCGATAAGAAAGACTTATCGGGTATATTGGGACAGATTCAAAATTATTGACAGCAAATGTTGTCTGCCGTAAAGCAGTAATGTGTAAGCATTATTGTGTGTCGGTCTGAAGGGCGCCGTAGCTAGTGCAATTATTGGGCAAATGAGACTTTACATTATTATTAGACTTATGTCTCAATGTGACGAGTGCGATTAAAGTGCCGCTCAGAATTTTTGGGCTTTGCAAGAATCCTGAGCGGCACTGCATTATAATGGGCAAGGCGTATCAATTACCATCACCTGAACGTCGTGCTCGTCTCGTCCAATAATGTCATAAAATATTCAGGACAACACCATGGCTCAGTTATTTATAAGTTATTTAAAATGACTGAAGGAGTGACTGGTAAAGTTAGTTTTTCCCTATAATATAATGTCTTGTCCGTTGATTACATAATTATAATTTTCTGTATCAGGAGGAAAGTGCAGAAATGAAGAACAGCTTTAAGGTGTTGAACGCGAACCTGAAAAAGATCTGCAGAGATGCTGCCCAGGTTGTTCGCAATACGAGAAGGATTGAAGGTAACCTAAGGCCTGGAACTTGCTTGCACTTCTACTTTACATCTAAAAACCCTTTGGAAATTTTATTCCTCAGCAACCGCAAGGTCTGAAGTCTGCAGGTCTGTACCTAGATTCCATTAATATATTTGAAAAGATCTTTATGGGAAAGGTTTCTAGGTGGTCGGGGTCAAAAGCCATTCAGGTTCAAACATTTTCCATGGAGTGACATCGAAAATGAGGTTTGTTCACACGTGCCAACAATGGCCATTTTGAACAAATTGGTTTGTTTGAATTGAATATCTTCTATAGGAAATCGTGAATCTGGACATTCTTTTTTAACTAATTGGAGCAATTTTTGAAACAAATTTTGACTACCATTACATATGCTTAACCAGGCATGCATACACGAGCTAGAAACACATTTTTGTACAAATTTCCTAGCGCATGTAATGGAGATTTTATATAATAAACATTTACTTAAAAACACGTATTTCTGAAAGAAAAGAATGTTAACACGGCTTATTCATGTTTTATCGGTGTGGGTCATGCTCGAGACGGGACATCACCGCGAACCCACTACACTCACCCATATGAAGGACCTCCGAATGGTCCGAAACTAGTTGGTACCCACACCGATAAAATATGAGCAAGGCCGTGTTAATTAATATAGTTACAATGCCTCACGAATGTTTGATTAATTTTATTTTGACATTTAGTTGACTGCTAACTTCAAGCGAGCTTGTCATTCAAATGTCGTTGACAGCTACGATTCAGTAGGTTCCGTAACGTTACGTGACGTTCTAGGGAAATTATATGAGAATACGAATATATACTTAAAGCCAAATGAAAAAGCAACTGAAACTCTAATAATCCAATGTTACAAGTTTATTAAGTTTGTTTTATCTACCCATGTGCTAAGGAGGTTTATTTTAATCCAAAGATAATGATGATGATCCAATGATTACTTCAAAGCGCTTTGGTTCAGCCCATCTGGATAAATATTCCACTGCTTCACAAAGGCGTCCCCCATGGATCGCCATGATGATCGGTCCTGCGCTGCTCTCATCCAACCTACTCCGGCGATCTTGACCAGATCGTCGGTCTATCTTGTGTGAAGGCCCCCCACTACTAACATTACGTCTTACGGTACGTGGTCACCATTCAAGGACCGTTCCAACGGCCATCTGTCCGTCGAGCTATGTGCCCTACCCACTGCAACTTTAGTTTCGCAACCATCTGGGCTATGTTAGTAACTTTGGTTATCCTATGGATCTCCTCATTTCTAATTCGATCTCTGAGCGACGATGAGTATCCTCATCCTTATGAGGCCTTCCTTTGTCCAGCAGTGGACGTCTTCCAGGTGAGATGATGAATGATTAATAAATATTTTTGAGTTTAACTCTCAGTTTGATGTCCAGCTCAAGTGGAAAGGCCGGAGAGTCCGGCAGTCACGGGGCTGATGCAGCAGCTCATCAGGCTCATGGGTGACCTGGTGGATATCCAGGTGCAACAGAGAACTTGCGCAAGTACGACACATATTAATATATTATTTATAAATACAATTATAGGTCCCGGGAAGAATTTGTAGCAATGAGCAAAATGTATGACGCATGCCATACATCAAGAACAAAAAAAACTTAAAAGTTAGGCTAATTCTAAATCATAATAAGGGGGTATTAATACTGTTATACCAACAGACTATGAGGCGCCGCTGCGCGCGGTCTAGCGGTCAGAGTTCCGAGTTCTGGGTTCCGGGTTCGGTCACACTGCAAGCGATCCGGTCTAGTTTTGGAGTTCCGTTTCAATAGGTAATTTTATATATGTATACTGAATAAAATGTTCCATATCGTTGGGCATCGTACTTGAACTTGATTTCGACAAAAATAGAACTCCGACAGAACGTGAGTTCACTTTGACCGCCGCGGTCGCTGTGTGTAGGATTCTATATGCCCACGTAAGTTACAAGCGAACGCGGCACACAGAACTCGAAACTCTGAAAGCCCCTTAAAATGCCCACCACGCAATTTATGAAATATTTAAAATGTACACAGCGACCACGATGTCAGTTCAGTTAAGTCCAGTGTAACGTCAGTTCTTTTATAAAAATAAAAACGTTTATTTTCAGACAACTATGATACATTGTTAGTACTTAAACTTATACTCTAATTGTGTTAGTAATTATAACTACGAAGAGAAATATTTATTTTTATTAAATGGCCAACATACGGACAGTCCCCGCTGCTGGTTATATAACGGGCATACCCTCGGTATATTAATTTGGTGATCTGCTTTGTAGAGCAAATGTTGGGAAGGATCGCACAATCCAAGTATCCACTGAAGCCGGGCTAAGTCAAAGGTACAAAGATTTAAAGAAGTAAATATTGTTAATGATGCTGTCGGATAATACCATCCTAAATTATGAAGAACATCTGCTCGTTTTTTTTTTGTAAATATAATATAAGCGGGGAAGAGCCTCACGAGATGGGGAGTTGAGAAACAACCACCCATGGACATCCGCAACAATAGGTGTCAAGAGATGCGTTGCTGGCCTTCAATTTGGGAGTATGCTTTTTTCTTGAAGGTTCCTTAGTCGTATCGCTTCGGGAAAACAGCAAAGTAAATGATTCCACAAAATGACTGTGCGAGGCAAGAAATTTCTTGCGAAACGCGCGGTTGTGGAATGCCAGACGTCAACGTGATGCGTGTGGTTATTTTGCATTTTAACTTAATGTCCGGTGGTGGAATTCGACCGCTGGAATCAACCCTAACAGATCTTCTGAGCACTCCCCGTGATAAATGCGTAAGAAGCTGCAGAGAGAACCCACATCTCTGTGCAACGCTAAAGAATCAAGCCGATCCGAGATCACTTGATCGTTGATAATTCGAGCTGCCCATCGTTATATGCGGTCAAATGGGAGAAGCTGGTACTGGGGAGCGTCCGCCCACAGGTGAGAACAGTATTCCAGGTGAGGCCGAATTTGTGCCTTTTATAGTTGCAAGCGGTGGCTTATATTAAGGTACTATCTGTGTCGTCATTTATCTTCCCATTATGTACCTACATCTGGTAATTCAGAGTTGCCGCCTGACCTTCGCGATTTTCTGGACTGGCTGACGGCTCCAGCAGACAGCAAGCGGCACGTGGACAACATAGCAGCATCCCGTGACTACAATACCGATGGTTTTGGGAAGTACGGTAGGTGTTAGTTCCAACTACATTTTATCTTGGGTTATTAATTGATGATAAATTTAATTGGAGTAATCACATAGACTATGTACGCAACAAACTCAGACATCTATTTGCAAATATCTCAATTCTTAAAAATCGCATCCCCTATTAAATCAAATGAATGGTCTATCTATAACGCGTTAGCAGAATCGTACTTTCAATATGGACTGAGCAGTTAGGGTCGTACCTTCTTACAATTCTTACCTTGACGAAATATATAAAATTCAAATTCAAATTCATAAGCAACTAGTATCAAATTAAATGTAAATAAAATCAGGGTAACGAAAGCGGGCTTTTTAAGAATTATCAAGTGTTACCAATATTTAAGCAAATTGCTATTGCTAATGTTAAAAGAAAACTATTTCAATAATAACTTAAAAACAGACATAGCTGTTGTTGGTGTAAACCTGTTGCACGTGCCTCGTGCATCCAACGCGTTCAGTGAAATAACAATAGCTTATATAATGCCTAGACTAATTAATTTATTATTAAATATTGTGTGTATAAAGTACACGCGTCTTAAGAGAAACTTCTTTGGAAAACTACTTTTTAAATCTTGTTTATATTAATTATCCTAATGTGTTCTCTAAACCAAATGTTTTTGTCAATATTAGTAAATATTAAATGTTCTACTTACTCGCGGCCACGCGCTAAGCCTGCACGATACAACGCTAGTAGGGAAGATGTCTTACTATTTCGCGGCCGCGTGCTTAACCTGCACGATACAACACTAGGAGTGAAGATGTTCTATTTGAAAACAGTAATTATCACATTATAAACACAAGAGGTAGAAATAGACTTGCTAGTCCAACATTCGGACTTCGTATAACTGATTACACATTCATAGGAAAATGGATACAAATATATAATAAACTCCAACATCATATGACTGAACTTTCTATATATAAATTTTAAGGAAATATTAATGAAGAAAGCGTATTATAATGTTTAGAAATATACATATACAGATACTTTGAAAACTGTAAATTGAGGATAAAACTTGCTGAGTTTCTTGCCGGTTCTTCTCACAACAAGACCTCTTGAACCGACGGCATAAAAATTCACCTTCATAAGTGCACAAATTGTACCTAAATTGTATGCGTGTATTCATTCATTCTTATTTACCGCTTCTAGATAAATCTTTGAGTTCAGAATTCGACTTCAACCTGGTGCTACCCAGTCTGTCGGAAAACTCCCAGGTGCCAATAGACGACAGAACTGAATGTCTTGGCAGTATCCAGGCAATCCAGGATCTGATGCAGCATTATGAAGGCATGAGCAATGAAGATAAGGTTCGTTTTGTTGTTATGCTCTATATATTATGATCTTTATTCAGTACATAAGAAAAGCTCAGATGCTCAATGCATTTAAAAAATTAATTAAAAACAATGTCTTATACAAAAAAAAAATATTTATGTTTCAAAGTTTGAAAACAAAATCTTATGAACGATGCGGGACTCGAACCCACGACCTCTGGCATTCCGTGGCAGTGCACTGCCAACTGAGCTAACCGTACAATATTTTATAACGATACGTCACTCGAACGGTTAGCTCAGTTGGCAGAGCACTGGGACGGAATGCCAGAGGTCGTGGGTTCGAGTCCCGCATCGTTCATAAGATTTTGTTTTCAAATTTTATTTGAGTATTAATCCTAGATTTGAGCGTTATCACTTTAAAACATAACAAAATGTTTCAAAGCATATTATCACTGCACGTCACACGATGAAGCATGTAGATTTTTTAATATAGACCCACTGGAACTACGCCGAAATCAACAAGATGTAATGTTTCTACATTCTTATTGCCAGGCAATACAAACTGTTCAGAATTATTGAGTGCCCTATCGTTAAATGTACCACAATATAGAACACGTCATACGAAACTCCTGATTGCACCACGTACTAAAACGAACTATTATAAAAACTCGAGTATTTGCAGAATTCAAAACAATTACAATAATAACTATGATATTCTAGATATCTTCATGTTAGAAAAGGATAAGTTGAAGCGGGAAATTATTAAATTACACCAGTCTAAAGCAGTGCCTTACTCATTTGTTTAAAATATATACATATTATTGTCCACTAACCACACACATACGCTTTCACACCCACACACAAACATAGACACAGAAAATAAAAAACACAAGAGGCAGTTGTTCTTTAATACAGCTTGTTGTAAAACTATTGTAAAATAATGCTGTCAATATGAGTATATAATCTATAATGACCTCAAGAATTATGTTTTATAAACCTTTACTGTAACGCTGTTGATCACCAATAAAGAAATAAATATATGATTTATTTTCAGTTATTAAAACCTATTTAAAAAGTTAGAAAGATGTCCGCGCTTTTATGAAGGTACTGGAAACACAAGAGGAAGCTCGTTCCACAGCTTGGTTGTAAGTGAAAGTTCCTTGCAAACCGCACCGTGGAGGAGCGCCACACATCCGGGTGGTGGGGATGATATCCTAATTGGTGGGATATCGTGCGAAAGTGAAATTCGGCGGCAGGAATTACGTCAAACAGCTCTTTGGAACACTTCACTTATTTATTTATTTATCAAAGCTTAATAATATAAAACAGTTATGTTACATTATATTTTATTCTTTTATCCCACTGCTGGACAAAGGCCTTCCCGCTCTTCTTCCATTCGTCCATTTTCCATTGTCTATTGCTATGCAGGACCGTAGCACTATTCCGTAATGTACTAGCTCGTCTTTCCAGCCATCCTCTTCTTCTTTTGGCATCTAATGGGTACCAGTTTGTGGTTATACTGATCCATCTTTCGTTACTTGCCCTTGATATGTGGCCTGAAAATTTTATATTTGTAATAATTAAATTCAAATTCAAATATTTTTATTCAAATAGGATGTGACATCACTTATTGAAAGTCAAAAACTACCACCCATTCCAAAATGAATGCCTCAGACCTGAGAAGAACGGGCGCAACAAACTCAGCGGGCTTTTTTTTTAATATAAAAAATATGGATTACAATGTGATATCGTACAATAAACATTTATAATTAAAGAGCTTGAGGGTTCGCTTTATTCCCATTCCGTGGTATCATTAAGATGAAAATCGTTTATGCTATAGTAACCTTTCCCACACAAACGTTTTTAACAATTCTTTTAAATTTCGTAACACATTTGATTTGTACATTTTCTGGGATCATATTGTAGAAGCACATACATCGCCCAACAAAAGACTTACTTACCAACCTAGTTGTAGGCATAACAAGTTTGTATGTTCCTCGTGTTAACATTATGAATGTCACAGTTTCTAGAAAATTCCTCAATGCGCGTCCACTATACTAAGAAAAAAAGTGATTGGCTTCAGGACAGACTTAACCATATTGATACCAGAGATTGGAAATAAAGCGTACACCCTCAGGCTCTTTAATTATAAATGTTTATTGTACGATATTACATTGTATTCCAATATTTAAACAAAAAAGCTCGCTGTGTTTCTTGCGGCCCATTCTTCTCAGGTCTGAGGCAGTCTTTTTTGGGCGGGTGGTAGTTTTTGACGTTCAATAAGTGATTTTGAATTCCATTTTGGATAAAAATATTTTGATTTGAAATTGAATAAGCCGACTTGACAAAAGAAAGTGATGCTCAATTTCAAGATTATTTTTTCAGTACACATCGTTCGTTTTCATGTCTGTCTACGAGAACATAAATATAGGGAATGGTAGCTATTGCATTTAAAGTTGGTTTTTCTCTGTGAAAAGCATTAACAAAAAACGATCGTGTGGTTTTATGAAACCACGGTATAACTGAAACTTTTTTTCACATTATAGACATTTTGGAATAAAAATAATGATAAAAATTTTTGGAATAATATTCCATTAAGGGTATAAAAATTGCTTTATCAATCTTAATTTTATATTAAGAAAATTGGAATGATAATGGGAAATAATAAAAGTAGACTAAGTCTCCAACTAATATTTTTATTGAACTCCGTGTCTTAGCCCTTATTAAAAATATTGATTGAAAAGGATTAAAAATGATGAAATTTGAATACTTTTGAATACTTTCGATTCTTTTTCATGCATATATAGATATACAGTTTACATGGGATGACTGATTCCCAATACTTTTCAATTTCAATCAATATTTTTAATCAGGGAGACATACATAATACTCAACAATTATTAAGATTATATACACATATTAAAAAACTGAAGACAATATTTTATAAGGGTTTCATTCAATAGACTATATACTACACGGTCAGCTGCTGCAAACTATAGGCGCAGCCCAACCGTCACGCGACATGCAACACACAGACCAAAAAGTTTGAGACGATGTCATAAAAGTTTCGCTTCAAAAATTTGTATATACAAGAGGTTATGGATGTTGCAGAACAAAATGCCCGGAGTCAAGAAATACCTAGATGACCAGCTCTGGTACCTGAACAAGAAGTTGAATGCTCTCCAAAACAATAACAATGTAAGAATGTGAGAATTGTTTTTTAATTACTTCAAGCCAGTCCAAATTTAGCACTCTACAAGGCAGATACCAGATGGAGGCTCCTTTGCACAGGACGCCAGCTAGATTATGGTTACAACAACGGCGCCTATTTCTGCCGTGAAGCAGTAATGCGTGAACACTACTACTGTGTTTCGGTCTGAAGGGCGTCGTGAAGCTAGTGAAATTACTGGATAAATGAGAATTAAAATCTTTTGTCTCAAGGTGATGAGCGCAATTGTAGTGCCACTCAGAATTTTAGGGGTTTTTCAAGAATCCTGAACGGCACATTGAGCCGCACGCTATACTATGCATAAAACATGACTTTTAACCCATGTGATATCGATCTGAGGAAGGTACTAAAATAATTCGGTCCACAATTTGAATGTAGTGGTAAAATCCTTTTAAGATAAATGTTTATTTTTTGTAGAGATATATGTGAATTACAGGGAGTAGAATATTATACTGGGTACAAATGATTTGAGTTTTCTTTAGTGTTAATTCCGCCAATATTTGTCTTTAAACAATTTGACACGTCTCGTGCTTAATTTTGGCGAGACTACACGCCTCGTGTAGAGGCGAAACACGTGTCGAATTGTTTAAAGACAAATATTGGCGGAATTAACACTAAAGAAAACTCAAACCACTTGCATAATTATGGATTTCCGCAAAGTAACGCCTACTTCAATAAATTTTATTATACTGTGGTAAAATATGTTAGAGCTCGAGCACTATATCGGTGAGAAACTAAATCTCATGCAATAGCTTTTGCGTAATGCAATTAGTATGAAGATTTGCTTTTTAATCAAGAGAAATTTTACACTTGCTTATGTTCGACCACACTGTCGCTGTGTCAAATTTAGAAAGTTTGGAAGCATCTATGTGAAATTGTGCATCGGGTGGTCCAAGTTCTATCTCTATACATTCAGAAGTGTTTGCAAAACAAAAAACATTTTAATCGTACACATCTAAAGTGCTATGTTACGTCACTAGTGTTGTGGGACATCACTAGAGTGTCTTCTAAGATGGCGTCTTGTACAACCGCAACCCGTAAGTCATATAAGTCGTAAGGAAATTATAATGAAGGTATAATTATTCAATTCTGAGTCTTTTATTATATAAATTATATGCTCATAATACACTGACCACTATATAATGTTGGATTGCTCTTCTTAACAGTGGAATTACAAGAAGAGAGAAATCAGAATGCGGAGAGCTGTTACCGAGACGGGCAAACCGAGATTCGGCAGATGGTTTAAGAAGCTCATGCGGAAATTCGACAAAAAACGTACTTCTTTCATTACTCCTTCTCCAACAACCAATTCTCGGAATAATAAGATTGAGAGTTCTACTGGAAAAGAATCTAATGATAAAACGAATAGAAATGATATTATTAATACTCACGCTGTGAATGAATTTAAAAAACCAACTAACGAAAATGATGATAGTGTTACTTAAATAATTGTTAGTTTAGAATATACTTTTGTATTTTATGTAATTTTATATTATTAATCTATGCTCTAGTTTGTTAAAAAATATATTCCAATTGTTTTTTACACTGTTGTTAATTTATTAAGGTCCTGTAGAAAAAGGTTTTTAGTAATAACTTAGACTTCAGTGATTAAACAAACACCTCTTAATCCTAGGCCATAGAGATTGCAGAGAGTGTAGATCATAATAGTGCCGATGTGGTCCTTTGATACTTAAACGTAGCATCTCTTTGGTAAAATCAATTCTTTAACCACTTGAGATATGTCAGCTCACTGCAAAAGATGTAAAAAGAAAAAATGAAAAGAATCAATCTTAGCAGTGAGCTATAGTTATCAGAGGCTATCACAATAGATCACATTGGTCGCAGTGAAACAGGTTTGGCCTAAACTGTAGTGAGGCCGTTTTACTAATCGTAACCATAAGATTCCAGTGTTCGTTCGTCTGTCTGTATGTCAACGAGCTGTATCTCGACGCAATAGTTAGACAACTGAAATTTTGATAATGTTTGTTTTAATAGTACTATTACAACAAATAGCCAAGTTTGCAAATTACAACATTGCTGACATGAAAATAAAAGAATTATATTTTAATTTGTTCATAATATTTAAAAGGCACTATTAGTGTTATATCTTGTGGGTTGTTAAGGTAAAATTTGCGTGCGTGCGTGTAGTTTAATGTTTAGCGTTTAATTAACTGTATATCCAGTGTTTATCAGGGGCATTTATACCATCAAGCAAACCTATATCTGTAACAGCAGTAGAACTATGTGGACAGTGGTCTTCGAGGGCAAAAGTGCCAGCATACCTCATTTGTGTTGTAGCATTAGAACTATATGTATGTGCAGTATTCATCCGGGGCAGTACTCCCACCAAATCTATTTCTGTGGCACCATTAGAACTAACTGTATGTGCCGTATTCATCCGGGGCAGTACTCCCACCAAATCTATTTCTGTGGCACCATTAGAACTACCTGTATGTGCCGTGTTCATCCGGGGCAGTACTCCCACCAAATCTATTTCTGTAGCACCATTAGAACTAATTGAATGTGCAGTGTTCATCCGAGGCAGTACTGCCATCACATCTATTTCTGTAGCAGAACCCTCCGAGACATGTTTTAATATTTTATCACAGGGTGACCAGCAAAGAGTGATATGATTTTGTATAGAATTACGACAGGGGATCATACATATTATATCAAAGGTTTAATGTTGAATCACTTCGAAAACATCATCACTAAGACTTCCCCACACTAACCATTTATTTTATGAAAATAAGGGACAAGACGAGCAGCACGGTCTGCTGATGGTAATTGATATGTCCTGCCCATTACAATGCAGTGCCGCTCAGGTTTCGTGAAAAACCCAAAAATTCTGAACGGCACTACAATTGCGCTCGTCATCTTGAGACGTAAGATGATGAGTCTCATTTGCCCAGTAATTTCACTAGCTACGACGCCCTTCAGACCGAAACACAGTATTGTTTAAACATTACTGCTTCACGGCAGAAATAGGCGCCGTTGAGGTACCCATAATCTAGCCGACATCCTGTGCAAAGGAGCCTCCCTATGGTAAACTTATAAAAGAAATACTTTTACTTGGCGAGCAAGCAATAACTTTAACATTCTGTTAAATAACGTTAATAATCTAAATCTATTCTATACGAGCATAGACTAACAAATTTCCTACTAATATCCCTATCAGTTTAGTCCTATTGTTAACTTTATTTCGTGTTTAGTTCGTGTAAATTGTTAAGTTTAAATAGTATATGCTCATGTTTTCCGTTTCATTTGTACACCATTCTGCAATTAATAGCCTGGGCCTAATCGCCCCATTACCAAGATGTAGAATTGTTATAAAATATTTTCTTTACCATACAAACGTTCTTCAGCTAGTGAGATTAAAGGACCTACCACTGTTATACCCTCAGCCTAGGTCCTGCAGGAGTTAGCTACTCGAGCCACGTAGCCAGCTAACAGTCTGCAGTAAACAATAAGCCGTGCACTTTATGAGTCTGCACCCAGGACTTAGTAACTTTTAGACAAGGTATTGTAAAATAAAATTGTTCTTATACTTACATTCATATTCATCATATAAATGTCTGCACATACCGGGATTCTAACACGGGACCTCTAGCTACGTAGGCAAGGTCACTAACCACTGGGCTATAGGGGTCGTCTTAATAAATTATTAAGAGAGTTAAGATCTTTATTTCTTTAAAGTTTGCTCTCAATGATTCTTTAGGACCTAGGTTATAAATAGCGCGAATAGCCCTCTCCTGCAGCACAAAGATGGTATTAATATCAGCAGCGTTGTTCCCTCAAATACTGTGCTATGCAGATAATACTATGAAAAAAACTAAATCACCAGCAAAATCGCGCTATAGAATAAACTACTTTGTGATGACTCTGTCTACGATATTGTTTAAGTCTATGGTCCGCAAATAGAATATTAACTTTTAATACAGGCGTGCATTTTATTGTATACAACTTTATGTCCGGCGAGTTTAATTCAAATGCAATGTTAATGTTACTTTGATGTTGTTGTACTTAACGTATATTACCCAAGTAACGTAAAAGTAACTATGTACTATGTATGGTACATAAAATAAAATATAAAATTCATAATTCTCTATCGGCCGTTCCCTATATACTATCTCCAGATAGAGATAAATTACTATCTTCTACTGTCAGTAATTAGCTGTCAATAATCTGAAGCTGTCCCAATTTACCCTATAAGTCATTCATATCGCCTTATATTGGGACGCGTGAATTGAAATTTCCATACAATCTTCTATCGCTGGAAAGCTATAAATCGTCCCATTGACAGACAGCGGGTACGGATAAGGTGAGTTACCGTCTATAAGTTTATTGGGACAGAAAAGTCTACGATAGTTACTATTTTTATCTCAAGTAAGAGATAGACTGAATATTGGGAACGGCCGTAAAATTTTACGTTTTAATCTGTCCTGCAAACAGATACAGAAACTAGTAACCGTGGCGTATACTGTAGAGAAATATAAATAGAAATGGACAGGCTATAGAGAGAGGAGAAGAGAAATGGAGCAAGAGAGTTACGTTTTGGTGAAGAAGTGGGATAAGAAGCCATAGAAGACACATAATAAGAAGAATACAAAAGAAGACGACGACGAAGACGAAATTAATACGATAGTCGGCAATTTTAATGAATGAATGAATGAAAACTTTATTAATAAGAAAACACAAACCACACAGAATAATACAAGTAAAAAAGACTTACAGAGGTAAAAAAATAAGTATAAATAACATAAAAAAAAATACAAAATGCAAAAAATACAAATAAGATATGTATTTTTTTTATGGAATAGGAAGACAAACGAGCGTACGGGTCACCTGGTGTTAAGTGACCACCGCCGCCCACATTCTCTTGCAACACCAGAGGAATCACAAGAGCGTTGCCGGCCTTTAAGGAAGGTGTACGCGGTTTTCTTATAAGTTGGGTGCCTACCTTGTCGTGTCGTCCCGGAAACACCGCACAAGGAAGCTCATTCCACAGCTCCGTAGTACGAGGAAGAAAGCTCCTTGAAAACCGCACTGTGGAGGACCGCCACATATCCAGATGGTGGGGATGATATCGTAACTTGTGGCGTGTCGTGCGAAGGTGAAATTCGGCGGCAGGAATCAGGTTGAACAGCTCTTCGGAACACTCCCCGTGATAAATGCGGTAGAATGTATAATATATTAGTGATTATTCTAATTTAAAAGTTCTCTGTGGCAGTTATTGCTATCAAAAGGAACTGACTCAGCGTCATGATACGAGGGTATAATGCCAACACAGCGCTGATTTTCAGCAGCCCCCTGGTGATCCATTGAGTAACTACAATTGTTAAATAATATTATTTGTTTTATTAAAGGTTCCATTAAAATTTTTTAAAAGATAATAATTTGAAATTTGGTACTACTGATCAGAATATAGGTACATCTTAATATATATAAATCTCGTGTCACAATGTTTGTCCTCAATGGACTCCTAAACTAATGAACGGATTTTAATGGTGATTACTTCATGGAGTGCAGTTTGGTCCAACTTGAGAGATAGGGTAGTTTTTATTTCGATTTGGGACCCATAAATATTTTTATTTTCAATATTTGTTTTGTATGGACATATTTTCTATGAAAGAATTTAGTGACGCACGGTTTGACAGTTCCGCTGTGAAACAATTTCATTCTAACAACAGGGAGCATATTTACGAAATAATTTTTGATGTTTTGAAATATAAAACAGTTGTTTTTTTACTATCTACAGAACAACGTCTGTCGGGGCAGCTAGTAAATATTAAAATAATAGCAATATTATAATTAATATTACTATGTACTAGAAAAAGAAGAGATAGAACCGAAAAATAACTTTTTTTTTTCATATTAAAAAAAGTAGAGGCCTTTGTCAAATAAGGACAAACTGATGCAATATTAAATAATTTATCAACAATAATATAACTTAATCTGAATAAAGGATTGTTTTAAATAATATTAGTTAAAATATTTTTACAAAATTCAACATGTTGTTTTGAGAGTATAATTATTTTATTCAATTCTATTCAAGCCCTTCGTCGGAATACACTGTTTTATTGCGACCGGCAAAATATTATTCCACAATGCGACTTTTTTATAAAAATTAGGGACGAGACGAGCAGGGCGTAATTAATACGCCCTGCTCATTACAATACAATGCCGCTCTGGATTCTTGAAAAAAAAAAAAAATCTGAGTGGCACTACAATTGAGCTCGTCACCTTAAGACATAAGATGTTAAGTTTCATTTGCCTAGTAATTTCACTAGCTACGGCGCCTTTCAGAGTGCAATGTAATGCTTATACATTACTGCTTCTCTTGCTACCGTTGTGGTGCCTATAATCTAGCCGGCATCCTGTGCGTAGGAGCCTCCCACTGGTGACTGTGTTAAGAGGAAGCTACTAGCAAAACGAGAGATATGGATATTTGACGGGAAAATATAGATTTTTCTATGCGTATATCACAGAGGTAGAGTTTGTGAGGTAGTAGGGGGTAATCTCTGGATCTACTAAACCATTCTTTGAAAATTCTGTTACCAATAAAAAGCGTCATTATTTATAATATCAAAAAAAATCCCAACTGGTAGATGATAAACCATTTTTAAAAATAAATATTTGTCAATTGTTAGAACGCGTCTATAATTGTCTTTAACTAAATATTTTAGCTAATTCAAGTGTTAAAAACTCGATTTATTCTTACATCGACATTGTGCCGTATTTTTTAATGATCCCCGTGATACTGGTTAGTATACATACATATTGTATTTTTCATATGGAAGAGTAGGACAAACGAGCATACTAGTCACCTGATGGTAAGTGATCACCGCATCCCATACCCTCTTGTATCAAGAACGATTTTACCAGTGGGAGGCTATTTGCACAGGATGCCGGCTAGATTATGGGTAGACAACGACGCCTATTTCTACCGTGAAGCAGTAATGTGTAAGTATTACTGTGTTTCGGTCCAAAGGGCGCCGTTGTTAGTGAAATCACTGGGCAAATAAGACTTAACATCTTATGTCTCACGGAGAAGAGCGCAATTCTAGTGCCGCCCAGAATTTTTGGGTTTTTCAATAATCCTGAGCGGCACTGCATTGCAATGGGCAGGACTTATCAATTACCATCAGCTGTTCGTCTCGTTCCTTATTTTCATAAAAAAAAACCGACGCATAAACGTCCAATAAAGGTATTGGAAAAACGAAAACGCATGTTTATGCGCGTATTTCCGCGGATGAAAATCGAACCGAGGTCTCCGTGGTAAGAGTCAACGGTTTAAACAATTGGGCGACCAACCCTTCGACGTATCGACGTTGTCTTAGATACGGGTGCAAATTTCCAAGTAAATCAAATGTTTTCATGTTGGAGCAACTTATGTTCAATTCCGTTACAAACATACATACAAAAACACAAATATTTTCCTCCTTATAATATTAGTGAAGTTATATATGTATGCATAAACAAATACACAAATATTTACATCCACTCAGCTACAGCGGGTATCAAATTTAAATATACATACCAAGTGTACGTGCTCACTCATTACAGACTATACAGGGTGTACTGACAACAACACAAACTTGATTTTAATATAAGTAATTTTATCTGTATTTATCATTATCTTGCACGGCATTACAGCATCAGTTTGTAATGTCTTAATTTAATAAGGACTATTACTAGTTTCGTCTAAATAGCTTTCCATGTAACACATTATAATACATATACACTAGTCAAAACAAAATAAAAGCCACCACGTTTTTACAGTATTCTCATGAATTCTTGAGGATTAAAGGTTAATTAATGATTCGATTGGATAAAATAATTGATTCTTATTGTAGTCAGCATAAAATAATTAAAATAACAATTAAAAAATTAATTTATCTCCACTTTTTCTAAATATTAACATTTTTGCAAAACTAAACTTTACTTTTTTAAAATGTTAATTCAGCCACTAGTTAAACAAAACTTAGTGTTCTTGACAGAATCGTCAATTTGGCTGAGTTGAAATCCGCCTTAAAATCGGGTAGAATCAAGTGGTTTTAATAAATTATCAAAAACTACCCACTTTAAACAATTATGCAGGTATTTCATTCAAAAACGTGTGTATACAAATAAGGTAACACCACGATAAATAATCAACTACTTGAGAATGCATAAAAAATAAATTATCGCCAACGAGGTCAAAAAAATCAAGTGGCCCTTAGTTTGTTTTGACTAGTATAGTATTACATATGTCTCGTTCCAGGGTTATTTTAAATTTAATTTTTTTTGTTAAGTTATGTATTTCTATTTTCTTATATTATTTTCCAACCAGTCAATCGTGAACTGTGTCTATACATATGGAATAATATTGAACTTACTTAATAATTTATTTTATAGTTTTATTATTTTATAACACATTAAATAATAATAGTAATAAAATATTAATAAAACAACGTTTTTATAGTGGAAACATTACACCCTGGTTCAAGTTAAAATAAAAACCTAGTTAAATAACGCTACGCATTGGGTCTATGTTAAGTATTTTGTCGTTTTATTTCCAACGGCGTCGAAAAAATCCCTCTAGGAAAACATCTCTTCGAATGGTGATATTATTTCAATACAAATGTTTAATTAAATTGATGAATTAATAATAGAGCAACCTGTAGTTATTCGTCTAGAAGCGAAGTCGTATTGAAAGTAACCAGCGAGGTAAGTGCTGTATTTCGTACAGGAATTATAGCATTGCACGCTACATAGGGGTGTGCTACAACTGTAGATATCGATGTTATGATAATTATATTTATTGTTTTTCATATTATTATAGAACATCATTATTATTAGACTATTTTAATCCACTGCTAAACATAGGCGTTTCTTAATGCGAGCCCCTTATCCTGATCTTTGGATATGCTCATTCAGTTGCGGTCTTTACGAAAAAATACGTCCAACTCAGCGTTTATCTGTTTTGTGGCTAATGTAAATGCCACTTCACCTTGCTAATTCGATGGGCTATGTCGTGGACCGCTGTTAACGTAACAGGCATAGTAAAGAGAAAAAAAATAATTAAGCTTTATATACTTCTGATAATAAATCTTTTAAATTCAAACGCCACAAACTACGTTTCTTTTTGATCTAACTTACTATGATTAATTTACATTTTAAGCCATATTTCTTCTTATTTTGTGGTCTATATCCTCTTAATATGAATTTAATGAAATCTGTATGATTGCTTTAACGTATTTTTTTTAATATAATGTGACTGTTGGCCTGGGTAAACTAAAATTTTACGTTACTTATAACCTAAAATTGTATTTTAGTACTAGTACTACACTTAATGTAAAAATTTACAACATTACATAATATTTCACTGAATTTTAAATGAAAGGATTTGAGGTGAAAAACTTGTTAAACATTTTCAAGCATTTATTTCCAGTAGTACAAATTTCATGATATTTGTCCGGAAATTAAATTACTTGAATTTTACATTAAAGTCATTTTTATGAAGCATCGACTAGTTATAAATTTTAATATTCATTACTCTGAAAATTATCATTATTTGGCACCCAAATAGGGACGTTTGCAGGATTTCGTTAATCCAAATCAAATAAAATCAAAATTATTGTATTTCGTTTGTAAATTGCATTACACTAAAATAAATATGTAAATTTTTCATACTGCTCATTCGGAAGGCATATTTCCTTAGAGAAGAACGAGAAAGAAACTCTAAGTTTCGCAACAGAATGGTATTACAAGTTCTTATATTTAATTAAGCGGTCCTCCACAGTGCGGTTTTCAAGGAGCTTTCTTCCACGTACTACAAAGCTGTGGAATGAGCTTCCTTGTGCGGTGTTTCCGGGTCGATACGACATGGGTACCTTCAAAAAAAGCGCTTACACCTTCCTTAAAGGCCGGCAACGCTCCTGTGATTCCTCTGGTGTTGCAAGAGATTGTGGGCGGCGGTGATCACTTAACAACAGGTGACCCGTACGATTGTTTGTCCTCCCATTCCATAAAAAAAATTACAAATCATTTCAATTAAAATATATGCAAAGAGATGCAACAAAAACACTGAAACGTCAATTAATAAATGCCTTACATAAGTAAGTCAAAAAAATGTAAATTAATAAGTAAAAACATAGTTATTAAGTACATACATATAGTACAATACAGTAGTTACACCAATCTACACATACTGTAAATAAAATCATGGCTTTATGCGAGCATGACGATACCTGTCACGAGAACTCTACCATATAACAAAGGATAACGTTTATCTACATATATTAAACAATGCTCAACATTCTTATCCAATATAAATTATATTATAATTTGTGCTAAAAGTCTCTTTCAACTCTCTTTCCGAAGTTGATCTTGACCGTTATCAATTTTAATTTTATTTATTTATTTAGAGACTTAAAAAAGTGAACACCATTTACACGATAATTTATAGACCAAAGCATTAGACTAAAACTTAAGGCTGGTGATTGCAACTGGCAGCCCAATTAGACCTAAGCCTGTGCTAGGGCTGTCCAAAAATCCTCGGCCTAATTGTTAAAAAATAAAATATTAAAGTTTTCTTATTTAATCTAAAATTTTAATCTTATGAATTATTTACCTAACTAAACTTAATTATTATTAGTTTTATTTGGATTATCATACATATAGACATAAATATATAAGAAACAATAAGAAAAGTTATTAAAAAAAAGAATAATATATATAAAATATAAGTAATATATTATTTATATTATATTAAGGACAGCATTAATACCTTAACGTATAAATTCAAATTTATCGACTGCAGCTCATCACTATAAAATGTCCTCTTAAGTGCAGTCTCGTTCTCGTAATATCGATAATGTATCGCTAATTACGAACGTTCTATCGACAGAATTGCACATCACTTATATTTTGTTATGGGAAAGTAAGGACATTGTTAGTGAAGAGTTTTCCTTAGTGCTGTTTTACAATTAACGCATAAAGAAAAATATTGCACTGTATGTATGTAATATACATAGAAAAATTTACCTCATCAACTAGTATACACAAATATATTTATAGTTATACATATTATATTGTAATTTTAATATTACCCTATAAATATATTTCGATGTAATAAGTACGATTTTGTATCTTTTGTTAAAAAAATTGTTATCTAAAGGTTATATTTATTTTGTATCAGAGAATTTATTAGCTCTTTAAACTTTTGTATTTTTTTTGTAATAATTTTTATAAGTCTTAAAACTTCACTATGTAATAAGCATCGTTAGGAACTATTTTGGCTAGTGTAATATTTATAGATTATCATACTTTTATGTAATATAAATAGCTGTAAGTTTCTTTATACAAATAAATAAATAAATAAATGTGGAACAAATTATATAGTTGTATTTCGTATTTGTATTAACTACATGTTTCATTTTTATATATGTATCTATATATTTAAATAAATGAACCCCTATTTTACCTGCTCACTGTTTAGCTTTAGAACGGAAAGATTTTCTGATAATTTTTAGAAGGTTTTTATATTTAAAAAATTGCGCAGAAAGTTTAAAAACATCACGACTACCCAGCTTTATTATAAACTTTTTCAATGTACCTAACCTTTAACTTTCATTGGTTTAGATAATAAATTAATTCTTTTTTTTCTTTTGAACAGAACGATGTCCGTCGGGTCAGCAAATATATCTATATAAGTTAACACAGGAGCGTTGCCGATCTTGCTTCTATTTCAGCCATTTGTTTTCAACGACCTGGTACAATCAGTACCAGTTATTGACATATTTTTTTTTTCTAATCTAATCTATCCTACTAATATTATAAATATTGCGCATTTTGTAAGAATGTATGGATATCTGTTGTTATGATATATTTTAAGTGTTTAGCCACAGAAACTGCTTTTATGTTTTAGTAAAATTAATAAAATTCTGGGGTGTGTTTTTAGGTGGTTTTATTGACAGTATATGACTACTTTTCATTAAATTTAACTAAGAACTTCATCGTAAAGAACACTTAATGCAGATAATATTTGTGCCTTAAATCAGTAAAAACAGACCATTACTTTAGGATAAATCATACATAGGTAATGTACCAAAGTTGCGTGAAACGGGCTGTTCGTTAGTTGACGTACGCGGTAAAGTGCAAGTGTTTTTCAATACATTAGAACTCCTGTAAATTCGAGCACTTTCATTCGACTTCCCCTAACTTGAAGCCTCGAAATTCTCAGTCCCATCGCCTTAAATTTATAGGAGTTGTACCGTAGATGGCGCTGTGCAAATGACATCATTTTCAAATCGCGGTTTTAGGATTCTCCGCTGATTGATGACTGTTGACTTATTTTGAAGTTACTTTTTTCTACGTAAAAAGTGACTTCAACAAGTAATTATTTTGTGTTTAGTAGATACTTTAGTTTCTTTGTTTAATATTTTTGTCAAATAGCGTAGGAACTTTAATTATTTTTGGTAAGTTCTTTAGTCTATAGCTATTTAGATAGCTATATAAGTTTAATAATTTTGGTGCAATTATGACTTGCAAACGCAAACGCAAATCCAATCTTTTTTTTTGCCAGTTGATAATTCCTAGACAACAAGAATCGAATGTTCATGCTGAGTACCTTAGACGTGAGCAAGCAGCACGTCAAGCAGAAGTCAGAGCTGGAGAAAGTTCTGCTCAAGCTGATGCACGACGTCAGGCAAATGCTATGCGCATAGCGTTATCAGCGTGCTTCAGAGACTGCTGAAGACGCAACTTCTCGGCGTCAAAAAACGCAGAGTGTATGGCCTCTCAACGTCTCGGTGAAACATCTGAAGAAGCAGTTTCTCGGCGTCAAGAGAAAGCGGAGCACATGGCATCTCAGCGTCCCACTCAAACACCTTATGAAGCATGCCCATCTAATAACTAATCAGCGTGCTTCTAAGGCAAATGCTTGCCGGCTCGCAAGTGCACAGCGTTAAACAGAGCGCCGGCAAAAAATTACTGAATCGCTAATAACTTGGGCATACGATCTTACAATGAATGTTCACAAAATGTCGAGAAACATATAGGTGGAATATATAATAGATGCGGGCATAGTATTTTTGCTGCTTCACAGCGTCCACGCAGACGTCGCCGGCATCAGCTAGTTTATTATACAGATTCCAATAGTAATTATTTTAGTTGCTATTTTATACATTTTGTGATCGGTAATATAAATAAATTGCTCACCCCGTTCGGTTTACAAAAACCATCAAATACATTTTACTGACCTTCACGAAGTTTATGAAGGTCATATAAGACCAATTTCGTTACCTTACGTCTGTGTAGTTTACGATGGTAGGGCGAGCATGGATAAATATTTAAAAAGCGGGACTTTATTGACTGGCGCTCGATACCTTGATAGCTGCGGGGATAAATAAGGGTTTCGTACGTATCTAATAAGTGTTGAAAACATTAGGAAGGATGCTTTTAATCGAAGGCTTTTCCCTTCAATTAAAAGTATTATTCTCCCACCTCCATAATATTGGGTATCTAATATATAAAATTCTCGTGTCATGGTGTTAAACTTTGAACTCATTCTCATGAAATTTTGAGTGCATATTGGGTAGGTCTGAGAATCGGACAACATAATTTTTGTGACATTTTTTTAATTTTGTTTGATTATGAGTCAGCATTAAAAAATACATACAACTTAAAATTTTCACCCATCTACGATCAACAGTTACTTTTGTATCGTGATTTTAATATCGGCAATACAACGTTGGCTGGGTCAGCTAGTATATAATACATATATATATATATATATATATATATATATATCGGCTCGGTCGTCCGGATGTTATATATATATATATATATATATACATAACATCCGGACGACCGAGCCTTACTAGGATTTTTAATAATGTACAAAACTTGAACAAAAAAAGAACTACTGTTAGTTCTTCCTATGATAACATCTGGATTCGAACCGGGATCTTCTGCTTTCGGGATCACTCAATGTCATCTAAGCTATTATAGTCTTGTATATATTGGCGAAATTTACCTTTGTATTCTAATGTTATTGTAGCTGTTTCTCATTAAAATACGGATAAAACTACATTTGTTAAAATTTAAACATAGCTAGATCGATTTCTCGGCCCCGAAACTACAAAATTTTATGAAAATCGTTGGATCCGTTTCCGAGATTCAGATTATATATAAACAAGAATTGCTCGATTAGAGATATAAGATTATATGATATTTCCACCTATACAATAATACTCGTATAATAATAATATAATAATATTGACACACTTTCACACAAATTATCTTGCCCCAAACTAGGCATAACCTGTACTATGGGAACAAGACAACGATATATATAATACAATATACTTACTTAAACATACATGAATACATATAAACATCCATCAGACTCGGAAACAAACATCCATATTTATCATACAAATGATTGCACCCACCGGGATTCGTATTCCTAATTTACCTGTATAGACTCATAACGATATCTCTGGAACCATAAGGCGTAGAGATTTGAAATATTTCGATTGGAATATTCCTTACGCCGACTAGTGGTCAGCTAAGATCGGATTCTACGAAATTCTATCTGCAACAGTTTTTTTTATTTCGAACAGAACAACGTCTGTCGGGTCAGCTAGTAGTAATATAAGGCTTTATCGATATAACATTTATTCAAAAGAAAACAATGTTTTTTTTAATATAATCTGGCAAGAGGCTCACGTGAGGGGGATTGGTAAGGAAACCAAGAACTCCCTTTGTATAACAAATTTAAGTTGACCATAAAACAAAAATTATGCATCAAATGCTACTATACCCTTAGATTAAGGATTGGTCTCCGCTGCGCTCCAACTAGATAGCGCACTACCTAAGAACAATAGCTTTTTTATTACGGCAACTATTAGATGCAATGGTATCTTTCAAATTTTGTAATATTATACGCTTCGTGTAATTTTACATTGAAACTAATAAAATACAAAATACTTACTGACGATATGTGATCCCAGTGTCTTTCTTATTTCTTGTAGTATTCTTTTTACAAAGTTTTAGTACACAACCCAGAATTTTAGTTTCAATTCTTAGCATAGCTTAACAGAACATGTGGCACATCAACGTCACACTTCTCTCGAGACTGGCTCGAGCACGCCCACTTGGGCGTAGTATTAGTTGCCGCACTATGCGACTACGCCTGCGGTATCTAGTTGGAGTGCAGCGGCAAGCGTGGAAGTAAACTGCTCAACCCAACATAGGCAACCAACAAAAATTGTAATTCTAGCCTGTAAAATAAAATTACATTAGTGTGTGCAGGGTTTTCCTTTGCAGTTCTTTTCCTAGTAGACATTAAGTTTTGCCATGAACTGCAATAGGTAAACTAACTAGATGTTAGTTTCAATTTTTGTTTATTATTGATATACCCAAGTGGTACTTTGTGTCCGACGGGTAACATAGTATTTTTTTTTTATGGAATAGGAGGACAAACAAGCGTACAGGTCACCTGGTGTTAAGTGATCACCGCCGCCCACATTCTCTTGCAACACCAGAGGAATCACAAGAGCGTTGCCGGCCTTTAAGGAAGGTGTACGCGCTCCTTTTGAAGGTACCCATGTCGTATCGTCCCGGAAACACTGCACAAGGAAGCTCATTCCACAGCGTTTGAATGGACCTCCTCTATTAATAAGTCAGGGTTGCTCAAGATTTTTGAAACCATTTAATATGAAATGTTCTGTTTACTGTAGCACTTAACCTAAGGGGTTTTGATTTTTTTATTTCATTTTCAGTGGTGGCTCTCGTCGACAAGACTCACCGGGTATCATTACTTCTGTATCTATTTCATCCACACATACCCAAGTAATAGAAGAGAAAACTTTAAGAGGATGTCTATCTATATATGTATATAAAAATGAATTGCTGTTCGTTAGTCTCGCTAAAACTCGAGAACGGCTGGACCGATTTGGCTAATTTTGGTCTTGAATTATTTGTGGAAATCCAGGGAAGGTTTAAAAGGTGAATAAATATGCAAATGCTTGGAGTAAAATAAAACCAACAATTTTGTTTTTCCTTTGATGTGTCCCCGTCGATTAGAAATCAAATTGAAAGAATAGTTTAAAATGAATAACTAATTAGAATTTTTATATATTTCGTATTTTCTCAGGAGGTAAAAAATAAACTTAATTTTAGCTAACTATAGTGGGTAGATTAACTACATGGTTTTGACTATTTGGTTGTTAACTATCTCTCAGATTATGTTTATGTAGATTGACATATCTTAAGTTTTGTCACAAATTAGATTTCTGAAGGCAAACAATACTATTTGACGTACATACAAAAGTCGAGGTCGTTTATTTATCGATTGAGGCAGTACGTAGTCTGCCGGGTCAGCTAGTCACTGATATATGATGTAATATTGATGTACCTATGTTAATATTATATTAATTACCAAACGGCACAAAGATATAAGACTCTCTGAGACCAACGTATTTGCGACGCTCGCTGTCTTCGGCAGTTGAAACAGCAGCCCCAGCACCAACAGTGGGGTCCACATATTACCCATCTAGCAGATAGACTCAGCTCTGCGGCATATGCTGTTAGAAAAATTAGAGAGTACACGAATGTTGCGACCGCTAGATAAGTGTACTTTAGTTATTTTCACAGCATCATGACGTACGGTATATTACTATGGGGTCATGCTGCTGACATTGATATAGTGTTTGTTCGTGCTATATATCAGCTTTGTTATAGACAGTCTCTCAAAGAAAAATTGAAAGAAATAAATATTATGACTGTTCATTGTCAGTACATTTATGAAAATTTAATATATGTTCACAAAAATCGTCACCTTTTTCCTCTTAATAGTGATTTTCATTATTATAACACTAGAAATAAGGGATTGCTTGTAACTAATTCTAGTAGGCTTCATAAGATACATAATAGCTTTAAGGGTAAATGTAAACACTTCTACAATAAAGTCCCAGCCACTGTTCAGGCATTATCTATAAATAAATTTAAATGTTTTATAAAAAAATAGCTCTGTCGTAAATCCTATTACTCCACTGCTGAATATCTAAATGATCGGACTGCCTGTGATTATTTTATAGCGATAGAAATGACTGTACAATATTGTATATTTTTATTGAAAATTTTATTTTATTATAAGATACATAGTAGCTTTAAGGGTAAATGTATACACTAAATGTATACACCAGGAGTCTCCTGGCACAAGCATTCTTTATATGCTTAAAAGGAGGTTCTTGCCACTATTTATTATGGAGAATTTGTTAAAACTAATAAAGAATTTTTTATTTTTATTATACACTTTTATCATAAAGTCCCAGCAACTGTGCAGGCATTATCTATAAATAAATTTAAATGTTTTATTTAAAATGGCTCTGTCGTAAATGCCACTACTCCACATCCACTATCTAAATGATTGGACAGTCTGGGACTAGATTATGATTATTTTATAGCAATATCAATGACAGTACAATATTGTATACTTCATTAAAAAGCGCAAAAAAAAAGAATGCTGGGAGAGTTTCTTGCGCCGCTTCTTCTCTCTCAGAGCGCCATTTGTTTCCGAAGCGGTAGTAGTATCTAGTAGTATAAGAAATGACATCAAAAAGAATTCTAAACGAAACAATTTTGAGAAAATAAATGCCTTTTATGCCTTTTTATGCCAACTGACGTAACTTGGACATGAGAAGGAGCCAAAATCGTAATACGAAGTTTCGGTTGACGGATCGTACATTCTCCTAATACGAAAGTGTTTCGAATCCGAGGATCGATACGAAGTTCGCGATTAGACATTTTGTCTTTCATTGTCCTTATTTCCAAATTCACTTGACATTGAAATTTTCTTTGTTTGAGTATAATAAGGTCGTAACTACAACATCACTTCTTATGGTTGTGTCTATGGCTTAGAAATGAAATCCGTCCGCACTAATCGGATCCGAAGTACTTTGGTAATAGGATTTAATTTGAAGTTCGTCGTTCTTACGTTTCGGACGAAATTTCGGCTTTCGATTTTCGTAATAGACCTCCTGCACCCATCTCCGTGCCCAAGCCACCAGGGTCTTTCGATCAGAACACTTGCCATCACAACGAGTAATAATAACCATTTGGTTATAAAGTTACTTTTTAATTTTAGAAAGTAAATTCATTTTTTTATGGAAGAGGAGAACAAAAAAAGTCAAGGTCACCTGATGTTAAGCGATCACCGCCGTTTAAAGGCCTCAAGCAAGATGTACGCGCTGTTTTGGAAAGTACCCATGTCGTATCTTATATTTAATGGAATAAGGAAGCTTATATTATCTACTGCTGCCCGGACAGACTGTCGTTCTGTCAAAAGCGAATAATAAAAATTAAATGTAGAATTGAAAGTCCAACTAATATCACTAAGCGAAAATCATGTGAGTGGAGTAATAGCCGTCTGACAGAAATGTGTAAAAAACGTGACAAACTTTTTTACATATGGCGTCAAGACATGAATAATGCAAAAAATAGGCTTATATATAATAAGTACAGAAATAAAACAAATAAATATGCGCAAAGGCTCAAATATACGTACACCATGAAAACAGTTTCGAATAATTTTAATAACCCCCGTATGGTGTGGAAAATAATAAACAATTTGACAGGTAAAATCACAAAAAGTATAGATGAAATTTTAATAAGATCCTTTAGTCTAGAACCATTACAATTAGCAAATAATTTTATACAAGAATTTGATAGAAATGTTAAGAAAATCACCAATAAATGTCACTTCGGAAAACTGCTAAACCCTAATGTATATAATAACATTGCTGACCGCGCTATCTGGATTGGAAAAGCAACAAAGGAAGAAGTAAATCAAATTTTAAAAAAACTTAATATTGATAAAAGTCCAGGTTATGATGGCATACGAGCCTATGACCTAAAATATATTTCAGAAAAGATGGTCCCAATATTAACACACCTCATAAACTGCTCCATTAAAACTGGCATTTATCCAGACCTGTTAAAGATAGGAATAGTACGACCAATATATAAAAAAGGCGAAAGGAATGATTACAATAATTATCGTCCAATAACAATTTTATCGAGCATAAATAAAATAATAGAGCGATATATTTGTGATAAAATAAATGCTTTTCTAGCCAAAAATAATATAATAAACGAAAATCAATTTGGTTTTCAAAAAAACAAGAATACTTCGCAACTTTTAGAAAAATTCTCTAATGAAATAAATGGTCACCTAAATAATAAACTAAATATATTAGTGATGTTTATTGATTTCAGCAAGGCTTTTGATGTTCTTAATTACGACATACTTTTTGAAAAGCTCTCGCAAAATGGGATACAGGGACCATTTCTTAACTTAATCAAAAGCTATCATAATAATCGTTGTACATCAGTGAAAGTATTAAACACTAAAAGCACTATGATACCTACACTAAGCGGCTGTGCTCAAGGCTCAATCTTAGGTCCTTTAGAATACTTACTATATGTAAATGATATGTGTGGTGTTATCACAAAAGCCTCAGTGTACCAATTTGCAGATGACACTTGTTTGGTTGTTGCAAACAAAAACCTTAAATTAGCAGAACATGATATGCAATCAGATTTCAATAATATGTGTATGTGGGCTCATGATGTCGGATTGGTTATTAATATTGACAAAACTAAACTTATGTATGTACATTCGTCTCATCATAAAACACAAAATGAACCCGCTATTATCGCCCACCACCACCGTTGTTTCCACAATCCAATACAGACGTGTGGTTGTATTAAAATAGAAAATGTACAAGAATACTCATACCTTGGGCTTGTGATTGATAATAGACTCAATTGGGGACCTCATAAAAACCATGTTTGTGCTAAATTGAGATCGGTGCTTTGTAAACTTGCATATTTAAAATATAAGTTACCTTATAGTGCCCTAAGATTATTATATATGGCTCTGGCGGATTCCGTTATAAACTACGGACTAAGCAGTTACGGAAGGACGTACAAGTCATATTTAGAGGATATATACAAATTACAAAAAAGAATTCTTAAAACTATCGTTCCAAATTATTTTTATAAACACAAAGAAAATACGGATCTTGCACTATTTAAACATTGCAAGGTTATAAATGTCTTTGATAAAGTGAAATTCCGTATATTGTCAGATATAAATGAATCTAAATTCCTTCGAGAAATTCAAAGACTGCCTCATCTAAGACAATTTACAGGAACAACTATGTCATTTAAATTACCTAAATCTACAAATATATATGGCACCAGAGCAAACAACTACGTCATTCCTCTATACTTAAACGAGACTCCCTTAGAGATTCAAAAATTATATATAAATAAAAATAAATATAAGTCATCGTTAAAAAAGTACTTTTTACAAAATCCTTCATTAATATAATTGTATCTGCGGTAAGCTAAGTAGACAACTAATTTGTAATTACTAACATTTAGTTGATAATTATTTTTTGTTTTGCATTTTAATGATTTCTATACTACTTTGTTTAAAATTGTAAGTTAACATCTTGTAATAACTGTATTAATTGAAAGTAATTGTTGTTTTCTTTTTAAATATTATGTAATTTAATTCTAAGCGGCTTCACACACAGATAAGCTTCCTAAAGTTTAAGTGTGTGTTATTATATTGTAAGCTATAACTATATTGTATTTTAAATAAATATTCTAAAAAAAAAAAAAAAAATAAATATAACGTCCCGTTATTTATATCTCGACAATAAACGACGATAAAATACAAATTCGGCAGACGTAGGTAACTATTTAAAAAATACGCATAAAAATCCATTGCGTAGTTTTAAACATCTAAGCATACATTGGGACAGAGCGGGATGCGACTTTGTTTTATACTATGATGTTGATAAACATACTGCTTATATTATTATATATACAGGATGTCCCAAAGTTATGGGATATGAAGGGAAAGTACCTTAAATATCGAAGATAGGGTAATTTACTGAAAGAAGACTTTATGTTATTTTTAAAAGTTAGTACTTCTGCATTCAAAGATTTTCTAAAAATTACTTGTCTCGTCTGGGAATCGAACCGGCTGAAATGTAAAAAAGAAACACCTCTACTTTTATGATGCCAATCGAAAGAATGGCCAAAAACTATTTTTTTCAGAAACCGAGTGTGCCGTACGGCACACTATTCCCTCACCAAGTTCTGATCCTTATTTTGTTTATAAGATGGTTATACATATACTTTTGCATGGACTTATAGCTTATTTCAATAGCTTTAGCAGACACATTCACTCAAATCATCCTAATTATAAGCAGTTTATTGCTACATGTAAAATAATACGCATTGACAGAGCAAGCAAGCGCCAAAAACGCTCCGATCTGAGGGATACCGCGCGATCAGAGGTTCCCGGATCGGATAGGAAAGTTTATTGTTACGAGATTACACAGAACGAACTAAGACAGTCTTCTGACACGCTTCATCGAAGTCTCCACTCCTTTTCCCACCAAACCTTTTCCAACACTTTGTAAACTTCTTTGCAGATATAAGCGTAAATCTCTTTTCTGACTACGCTATAATATAATACCATATAGCATATAATTCATAGCACAAATTGAGCACCATACCTTATTATGGACACGTTTACACTTCTACTGTACGATATATTATTGGCTTACTATACCCAATAAAATTGGTCCTGTGCTGAGTTCATGCTGTGCTTTATCGTGATCCGCCCTTTTCCTACTTCTTCCATCTTCAAAAAGTTACAAATCACCTCTGAACTTTACATGATTTAATAATTTGTTATGTTTTTTTAAAGTTATAACCCTCACTTCTAGGATTAATACACAAATAAAATTTGAAAAACAAAATTGTTTAGATTTACAAGAGCGACATATCAAGTCAATTTCCTAATATGCAAATATTGGGGTTGAGCAGGTTATCAACTGTAAAGTAGATCCTGTAGATGAAGCCACAACCTGAGAGTTGAACAAAGCAAACAGAATTTTATAACGAGGCGGTACTCGAACGGTTAGCTCAGTGGTTTAGAGCACCGGCACGGAACGCCGGAGGTCGTGGGTTCGAATCCCGCATCGTTCATAAAATTTTGTTTTTCGAATGATTTAATATCCATGCTCTGGCATTTTGCTTCTTTCGTAGCATTTATGACAATATAGTATTCAAATTCTGCATGTCATTATCGCTAGGTGAGCTTTCAAGACTATCGAGTATTAAATCCATTGTGACGATTGTGTGCACACTCTTCAAAGATCGCGGTCAACTGAGCTTGCCATATGGCATATATTATAAATACTTGCGATTGTAACGCGTCATGTGAACACCATGCTATATAGTATAGCCTTTAGCCCTTATTTGGTACACCATATGTATCACAATAGTCTTCAATCATTACACTCTTCAGTTATTGTTTTTTCATCAGTGTAAAGGATAAATCTGGTCTTTTTAATCGCGATTCGAGGCAACAAGCATTTTGATCAAGCCGCTTTTAATTTAAGTGATTGATTAAGGGGATATCTGTTTATGGACAATAACCACCAAGTTTCAGGTCCTCTTTGTTGATACGCGGAAGAGTCCTAGCGCGAATCTTCATGTCTCCTGATATTTTTTTAAATAAAAACTTCTTTAATCGCGACGGGCACTTTTTGGTAGGGCATAATCTTATGGGTTCGCTTCATCGACATGCTTACGATTGGCGCACGCGATAAATAAATAGTTAAAAAAATATTTTTTTTGACACTTTTTGGATGGTTGAAATCTCGTGAGTTCCTATCACCGAAATGCTTATAGCAGTATATCTGTAGCTATACAGATGACGTATTGTGCAACATTAGTGCTGTGTATATCTTATAAGTGAAATTGAATGGATTTAGTGAAAAATTCAATGTGATTATATACTGTGCATTTTTAAAATAGTGTTTGTGTCTGATTAATATATTATTGAAAATAAGTTTTAAACATTATGAAATTTCAAATTTTAATAATAAAAGTTCTTAGTTTTCAGTTTTACCGGCAGTCTACAACTGCCATTTTTTGTTACAGAAGTTTTAGCCAGACAAGGTAGATCTAACATTATTTCTTGTCAACGCCGTACTCAAGTGAAAACTTTATTTCTATAGTTGCTCACATCAAACATTTCTCTACTAGCATATCTCAACAACAATAGTAACTTTATGGATAGTTCGGTATATACTATGTTTTATAGTATATAGAACACGCCCATGAGAGTAGGCGTGACTTCCGGTGGGCGGGGATACTAAGCTATGAATAATGGATGCGGCAGTTTATTTCGGCTTTCAGTGAGAGATATTTTTCTATAAATATTTCCAGTGAAAAAAATATTTCGAGGCGTTATCTTTAAGGTACAATTGAATATAGGAAAGATAATAAAAACCTTCAGTGTGAATAACAAACTCAAAAAACATTTATTAACACACACACACCCACACTGTTTCCAGTCGGAGTAGGCAAAGACAACAGAATGCCACTTGTTTCTAACCTTACAAATCACACGCGCTTCTACTACTCTTTTCATACATGTTCGCCGTTTCCGGGTTCTTCGGACCTTTGTTTTATTTATTACGTTCCCAATTTGCTCGCAAAATGCCCTACGAGGTCTCCAGCGACCAACTTGCCCACACACACTTCCCTTATATATTTGATGTCATTCTTTTTTCACTCATTCGCTTCACGTGTCCAAACCATTTAAGCATTCCTTTTTCAATCCTGTAAACATCTATTACTTTGGTTAAAAGTAACATTACTATCCTGAAATATAATGCTTTCTATCCATCAAGTACAGTCATTAGCCTCCTTTAAATCAACTAGAAACACATTATCTGTCCTCTATTTGATAGAATTTGTATGTATTGTATCCATCAACATAATTCAACAATTCAGAAATGTTAATTATTGTGTCTACTTTTTAATTACGTATTATTTTATTTTCTTATATATTTTAGTATGGTATATATGTATGTATATTTTTGACACTTTTGACAGATCTCTATATATTGGCATATATAGTGGTATATAGTATAAGGTCGCCATTTGCACCATATGTTGTTATTATGTATATTAGTAGTTAAGTTATTTTTTGTTAATGTGGTGTCAAAAAAGTGTAATAAATAAATAAATAAAACATTAGGGAATGTTAAAGTTATATAATTATATTTTACAACTATCATCACTTCGTAAAGTTCAGCTTAAACGAAAAATAAAATTTAAAATAATATTATCCTGCGGTACAATGGTCTATATTTTAAGTAAGACCTCTAGTAACACGTTGGCTAGGAAGTGATTCGAATCCATGCAATAGTTTTTCATTGTTAATTCCACAATTTAATTTCTTTATTCCAGATACTATTAAATAGTAGTTATTTCAGCTAAGGCCTAAAGCGTTCTGCTCGACGCCACATCCATTTGTATGTTTCGTACTCCAAGTACGTCTAGTAGGCGTGTGCGTCCACCAATACGCTTCATCTTTACACAAAATCAATATCCAAAGAACTATGGCATTCATTCTATGAATTTTTCACAAACATTTTTATATTCCAGACTTGTTCTACACGAATTGGCTGTAATGAGCAAGGTCACGTTTTGATTCACGAATTTAAATTGGACACCTCAGTCTAATGTTTAGTAACCCTGACCTCTGAGCTAAGGGTTCCGGGTTCAAATCCTGGTCAGCGGAATCTTTTATAATATAATGGATGAATGAATATGAATATTTGTTTACGAGTCATGATTCCATCATATCAACCAGAAGAGGTTCACTGTTGGACAAGGACCTAAAGATTTCTATGACGATCGGTCCTGCACTGCCCTTATCCAACCTATCCCGGCGATCTTGACCAGATCGTCGGTTCTTCTTGGGGGGGCCTACCAACACTGCGTCTTCCGGTACGTGGTCGCCTTTCGAGGACTTTTCTACTGCAACGGCCATGTGCCGTGCATTTGGACTAAATCGGTGATATTGGTTCTAATACGGATCTCCTCATTTCTGATTCGATCTCGCAGGGAAACTCCGAGCATTGCCCTGTCCTCTGGGAGACCATGATTATTTGTATAAATTTATTTCTATTTTAAGTATGTTTATTGTATTGACTATATCGCCTACACGATTTAAACATATACAGTTGTCTAGGCCTATTATTTGTAGAGCTCATGGATATACATTAATATTATGGATCGATCGTGCAATATTATTTTCGACCAGCCTGGGTAATAATACAGGTTTTACAGGTACCTAATTGCATAATTGCATTATTATACTGGACTTGCAGAGCGCTGTATTGTTTTAGAGTATAGCTAACCCACAGAATATATATTCCTACGCACATTAAGGAGTTTTGTTGTTTGTCTTCTTCGAGGCTGATCGTCAGATCCAGCGCACACTGGCGACTCACTGGATTAGACTGGTTCAGAGAGAGAATGGACCCATTAACTCCAAATGATGACCACAAAGGGAAGCATCTGCTCGACCAACTCATAAGAATAAATAAAGAGAAGAGGTAGAGCTTTCACCTCCCCCCCTCCGTCCCCCTCCGTCCCCTTTATAAATTATATATATTTAATTTACGGAACCACGCCGCGAGCTGTGCGGCAATAGGCTTCGATGAAAATCATCGTGTCTGCTGCCCAGCGGTACCCATTTTCGCATGAATTGTTTAATTACAATTTTTTTATTATTTCACTAAAATTATATTGAAATTGCCTACTCATAATAATTATTTAATTAGTTTTGATTTTATAAGCATTTTTGATGTCTTAAATTTTATTTGTTTTTCCTTTTTAATTTTGTAATATTGTGCAAAAATGTAATTGCTTTTTATATTGAAATAATTTTTGTATTTGCTTTATTGTTGTTAACTTGCAATTTCGAATAGTCATTATAAATAATTCAATGAAATTACTGAACTAGCCAATATAATAGAAAAAAAATATTAAATTATTATTATATTATCTATATTTGACCTTTTACATGTTTTTTTTACATTTATTTGATCTCTGAAATTAGACCTCGTAAGAAGAACATAGTTACAAGAAACTCAGCGGCAACTGTTTCAAAGAATTGAGTATTTAACAAAAGCTGTTAATACATCACAAATTTTGTAAGGTACTGCATCATTTACAGTACTCACTAAACCTTAACACCTTCTTTGATTGGCTATCGAATGGTATAATTCAACTGTGGATGTGATTTATAGATAATACTAGCTGCCCAGACAGACGTTGTTCTGTATAAAATATATTAAAAACTAATACTGTTTTTTAGGAATTTGCCCATAATATTTCAAAACATCAAGAATTATTTCGTAAAAAATGCTCCCTGTTGTTACAATGAAATTGTTTCACAGCGAAACTGTCAAACCGTGCGTCACTAAATTCTCTAATAGAGAATATGTCCATACAAAAAAATATTGAAAATAAAAATAATTATGCGTCCCAAATAGAAATCAAAACTATCCTATCCCCATTAAAATCCGTTCATTAGTTTAGGAGTCCATTGCGGACAAACAACGTGTCACGTAATTTATATATATTAAGATTATATAGCTTCTACAACTGTATTTTATCAACACTGTTGAAAGACACTCCCACTATTTAAAGAAACTTTTAATGTGTATTAAGTTTACTGTTGTCTAGATGTATCTATGTGTGCGAGCCGGCGTTGATCGCTTCGATACAGCTTGCAATAAATCAGTGTATCAAAGAGGATGTAAATACTACGAAATAATAGGCGGGATGGCCTAAGTAAAAATTGAAATTTAGTTTAGTATGAAGCATTTAGCAGAGCACTGCTCTTAATATACCAGCTGTTTTAGAGCCAAATAGTATTACCCGCCGCGATGGCAAGCGTCCAGATGGAATGACGCTGGTGGCTTGGGCATGGGGAAGGGCGCTGGTGTGGGACGCGACTTACGTCGACACTCTGGCTCCTTCTTATGTCCAAGTTACGTCAGATGGTGCTGGAGCTGCTGTTTCGACAGCCGAAGACAGCAAGCGTCGCAAATATGTCGGTCTCAGCGAGTCATGCAACTTTGTGCCATTTGGTGTCGAGACACTTGGCCCGTGGGGCCCAGAGGCGCGGAGAATGTTCAAAGTACTATCTTCGCGCCTCAATAAGGCTACTGGTAACCCAAGCGCTGGCTGGAAGCTATTTCGGTCCACGGATCTGCCTAGCTAGGACCTATCTGGATAGCTATCCAGCGCGGTAATGCTGCCAGTATTCTTGGTATGCTTCCACGTAATGATAGTTTTAATTTTATGTAGTAATAGTATTGTAAATATAGCTATAAGATTTGTTTTGTTTCGAATAAATAATCACTTTCATTGATTAGTATGAAACGTGCAGAGATTTGACATAAGCTTGAAATTGTAGCAATTACAGAAACTCCATTGTCGACGAAGTATAATCCGGCAAAGTTTGAAAGCAAACAGTTGCATAAAACGTAATGGATTTCGGCTATTTTACAAGATTATAGCCGTCATCTGTCAATCTGTCAACGACTGCACGTTTCCACTGACCTGTACAAATACCACTGGACAGGCTGTTCCATATGTTTGACAGCAAATGCTTTGTGCCTATTGTGAAGCACCACTCGCGAGCGTCCGGAGAACTAATTTGATGTATAATACAAATGGCTGCGAAGGAACGTCCAATACTCTGATGTATATTTACATTTTAAATTAATTACGTTCGTTTTCCGTGCTATTTATACTTTAACTAGCTGAAAACGTTTGCTGGAAACGTTGTATTGCCGATATTAAAATCGCGATACAAAAGTAACTGTTGATCGTAGATGGGTGAAAATTTGAAGTTTTATGTATTTTTTAATGCTGACTCATAATCAAACAAATTAAAAAAAAATTGAAAAAAATTAAAAAAAATATTTTTTCTTTTCGAGAGTTTCGCTAGGCTGCAACGGCCTTGCTAGTTTCACTGAAGTAAGTCCCCTCCCGTATCTTGACAAATATTCAACATTTACTTAGCGGAATTTACACACAATAAAAATCCACCAGTAGCCAGCCGGCAAGATTATGGGTACCACAACGGCGCCTATTTCTGCCGTGAAGCAGTAATGTGTAAGCATTACTGTGTTTCGGTCTGAAGGGCGCCGTAGCTAGTGAAATTACTGGGCAAATGAGACTCAACATCTTATGTCTCAAGGTGACTGGCGCAATTGTAGTGCTGCTCAGAATTTTTGGGTTTTTTGAGAATCCTGAGCGGCACTGCATTGTAACGGGCATGGCGTATCAATTACCATCAGCTGAACGTCCTGCTCGTCTCGTCCCTTATTATCATAAAAAAAAAAAAACGTTTGTATAATTATGGTTTTCCGCAAAATAACGCCTAAATAAATCATTTTTTTTTTATCAATAAGTTTAATTATACAATATTACTTTGTAAACATATTTTTTCGATGAAAAAAAAACCCGCTGAGTTTGTTGCGCCCGTTCTTCTCAGGTCTACATTTTGGAATGGGTATTATTACACCTATTTTAGTCACATCCTATTTTGAATAAAAAAAATTGAATTTGAATTAAAGTGCACAGGAAAATAATATTAAAGAGACTGTCTACAATGACATGGGATATGCGCTGTATCATAGAAGAGTACTGCCAGAAGCGAAAAGAGCAGTTTGTATGTGTATTGTTTACAAAGTACCTATCCTTAAAAATAATAAAAAATTGCACAAAGAAACTCTTCAACGTGGACGAAGTCGCGGATAAAAGCTAGTTATTATTATAAATACCTTAAACTTATTCTTAAGAAAGAATAAAATAAATGATAATAGAAAAACTTTTATAAACCCGGCTATAATAGAACAAGCGGATTCAACAAGTGAGTCACATTTATCCGGATAACCAGATGTATCCAGTTCCATCCGGTTCGCTTCATTTGAATATCGCGGGGTGACTATTAAAACTGGGACTGTTTTAATATGGATGTAGCGTAATTTTGGGAATGTTATGTAATTTAAATATTTCGGGCTAATATTATTTATCTATTATCTATGTGGTGTATTATTAAATTAAGCTTAATGAATATGATGAAATCCTATTACAGTCATTAGACAATAGCGGTTATAGGTAAATATACCTATACCATACAAAATTGGTATTTGTAGAATATTTTATGTATTTCATATTACATATAATTCTTTTAATGAAAATAAAGGACGAGACGAGCAGGACGTTCAGCTGATGGTAATTGACACGCCCTGCCCATTACAATGCAGTGCTGCTCAGGATTCTTGGAAAACCTCAAAAATTCTGAGTGGCACTACATTTGCGCTCGTCTCCTTGAGACATAAGTTCTTAAGTCTCATTCGCCCAGTAATTTCACTAGGTATGGCGCCCGCAGAAACACAATAATGTCTACAAATTATTGTTTCACGGCAGAAATAGGCGCCGTTGTGGTACCCAAAATCTAGCCGGCGTCCTGTGCTAAGGAGCTTACTCAGCCTTCCGGAGCCTTATCATTAACAAATGATGAAAATTTTTTACTATATAGACCTGATTTATCATTTTTCTTTTAAATTTATGTTTGTAAGCAAAAGTTGAATGTATTTGTCATATTTGGCATAAAAATATATTATTATATAGTTCGTAAATTTTGTCGAAATTCACAATTATAATGTATTATTATTATTATTTCAATATCTATATAATGAGCTACGAAAAAATACACAATAGGTAAAATATAAACAACCTCTACCTATTCTACTTTAAAATTATTGGAGTCTGATTGGAAATACTACTCAATAATATTTGTTCCAAGAGACCAATTATAGGTGATTATTATGTTCCTGTATCACCTCGCTGAGCATCTGACTTAACTTCACTCTGGTTAAGTAATTCCAAGAGATGATTTTTCAGATATTCTCTATATCTGGCAACGTGAAGTTACATGAGACAATCAGAAAGTCAAGGTATATCCACATTAAAACAGTCCTCGAGTAAATCTTAATAAAATACAAATAATTTGTATTCACTTACAATATTCTCTTTGTTTCTATGCAAATATTAAACGTAAACGATTCTTTATTATTAAATTGTTCTTTTGTTTGTTAAATAATTGCTGTTTTAAAACAGAGTGTGTTTAGGAATGTCTGACAAAGTACAATAACTTGTATTTCTCTTACTTTTAAAGTTTTCTTGTTTGCTATAAATTGGAATCACTTTATATTTAGAGCCCACAATTTTTAGGAAAATAAGGGACTTATAATAATAAAAATAATTTTATTTTCGATGTGTATCATCTTTGCCCTCGGTTGCATGTAATTCTCGTAGACTTTCCAGAAAAATGTTTCAAGCCTCAAACATCACAATTTAGGGAATTCGTGTTTAAAGTTTAATAAATATTAGTATATTCCATACAAGTGGGTTGGCATACTATGTCATGATGTCATTTAAAGAGTGACAGTTTTTGTCAGTCCATTAATATGAATCACGTGACCAGTTTTGTGTTCTTAACTAAATTTCGACATGATTGTGGTTTGGAACGTTTTTCTGGAATTACGTCCAATTATTATATGTAGATAAAATAATAAACCTTAATGAACTTACATCGCGTTAAATATATGAATAAAAAACTCCTCAAAGCCACAAATTGTTAGATATATTATTGAAACGTTTATGTCACTATTTTTAATAAGTAAAAATTTGATATTTCATAAGAATATAACTTTTTGAAAAACAGGTTGCAACAGGGCGTAGGTACAGAGAGCTGAGATTCACTCATTGGTTATTTAGGCTGTCAATGCAATATACTAAACATTCCTGTCATTCATATTCCTTGGCAAGTAGCAGGGCGCCGCTTTCTGAGACACACATGTTCTTGATATGTTAAATCTTAATGGCCGATCTCGTATAACCGCGATACATACTATATATATCCAGATACATCAGGCTTATTCATTAAAAAAACTTTATTAAATTAAATTAAATGAGCCATTTTTTTCTTGATTTTACAAAGTTTTTTAAATATTGTAAGTAAATTAATACATATAAACTATAAGATTGAGAAGATGATACTTCACTTATTTTTAAAGTGAAGCGACGTGCGGATATTGATGACGAGGTAAGCAATGCACTCTCAAAAATAGTGCGTTGGTTTGAGACGAATAATCTGCACTTAAACAGTAAAAAAACAAAGTGTTTACAGTTCATTACACCAAACACAGCGGAGGTGCAAACCAACGTACTTATAAATGACCAGAGATTGGAACTTGTGGACACTACGGTCTTCTTGAGTATCACGTTAGATAAAAAGCTTCAGTGGGGTCCACATATTACCCATCTAGCAGATAGCCTCAGCTCTGCGGCATATGCAGTTAGAAAGATTAGAAAGTACACGAATGTTGCGACCGCTAGATTAGTGTACTTTAGTTATTTTCACAGCATCATGACGTACGGTATATTACTATGGGGTCATGCTGCTGACATTGATATAGTGTTTGCACTGCAAAAGAGAGCTGTTCGTGCTATATATCAGCTTCGTTATAGACAGTCTCTCAAAGAAAAAATGTAAAGATATAAATATTATGACTGTTCATTGTCAGTACATTTTAGAAAATTTAATATATGTTCAGAAAAATCGTCACCCTTTTTGCTCTTAATAGTGATTTTCATTATTATAACACTAGAAATAAGGGATTGCTTGTAACTAATTCTAGTAGGCTTCATAGGATACATAATACCTTTAAGGATAAATGTATATCCTTCTACAATAAAGTCCCAGCCACTGTTCAGGCATTATCTATAAATAAATTTAAATGTTTTATAAAAAAATGTCTCTGTCGTAAATCCTATTACTCCACTGCTGAATATCTAAATGATAGGACAGCCTGGGACTAGATTGTGATTATTTTATAGCGATAGAAATAACTGTACAATATTGTATATTTTTATTGAAAACAGCGCAAAAAAAGAATGCTGGGAGAGTTTCTTGCACCGCTTCTTCTCTCTCAGATCGCCATTTGTTTCCGAAGCGGTAGTAGTATCTAGTAGTATAAGAAATGACATCAAAAAGAATTCTAATGGAATCAATTTTGAGAAAATAAATGCCTTTTATGCCTTTAAATTTGTAGAGGCTAGAAAGTAGGCTGATTGGTCTATAGTTACCAATATTTTTATGGTCTCCTTTTTTATATAACAATATGATGTTTGCTTCCGACCACTGAGTGGGAGTTATCGAGTGTTGGAGTATCATGTTGAAGAGTGTCGATAACGGTGCAGCCAGAATTAACTGAGCAGCTTTCAGTGCTTCGTTTGTGATGTTGTCGGAGCCTGGGCTTTTTTCTAGTTTAAGTTTTTTTATTGTTTCTATAACTTCGGTTTCATTGATCTCTATATAATCTTTAAATCGGCCTTCTTTCCTGTTGTTTGGTATTGTTATGGGGTTTCTATTACTACTGTACAGATTTCTATAAAACTCCGTAGCAGTATTTACAATATCGTTTCGTTTGTATACATCTTTGTGCAGATTTTTCAAACCTTTTATCCAGCAATTCTTTGTTCGAAGCTCCTTAAGTGGTTTCTTCGTGCTACCGCAAAGCTGTAGGTGTCTAATTATAGTGTCTTGTCTATATTTTAAATAATCTTTTTTTATATATTTGTTAACTATTTTGTGTAACGCAGAGAGTTCATTTTTTATGGAGCGAGTTTTATTTCTGGATGATTGTAGTACTTTTCTTCTTTGTAGCAGTTTTTCAGTTTTCTCTTGTAATATTTTATGGTTATGATTACTCTTTTTTATTTTTGCAAATTTAAGGCTTTCAGAAATTTTATCATAACAAGTATTTACCGATTCATTTGTTTGGTAATTTGTTGCCTCAGATAGTTTTATTTTAAGGTTGTCCTTATACTTTTCTATTTCCTCTACACTTCTAAGTTGGTATCCTTGTTTATTGGTGAATCGGGCTCTGCTTAGTTTATGTTTGGAGAGCTTTACTGTTCCTCTTATTGCACGATAATCAGACGGATAGTTCTTGTTCTCAAATGATTTTGGTTGCTTTGTGAGAATGTAGTCAATCTCGTTTTTGTGAAGCCCATTCGGCGAAATCCAAGTCCATTTTCGATTTAGATTTTTCTTAAAGCAGGTATTTATTATTGTTAACTTATGTTCGAGCGCAAAGTTTACGAGTTTTTGTCCTCTATTATTCCTTGTGCCGTGTCCATGTTGTTGCATGACCAAATCTTCGTTTTCTTTAGGTGCTCCTACCTTAGCGTTGAAATCGCCCATAAGTATGATTTGTTTGTTGTTAGTGCTTTCTCAATTAACTCATATAATTCGTCAATTTCAGTTTCTTTTGCATCTGCCGTAGGGAAGTAGACTTGCAGAATGGATACCTTGTGGTCTCCTATGTCTATGTTGAGTATAGCTAAGCGCTCTGATATACCAATGAATCTCTCGATATTGTGTTTTATTGCCTTGTTTATTATGAAGCCAACCCCATATTGTCCTGCTGTCTGTCCCATGTAGCAGAGTATAAAGTTCTCATATTCTTTAATTTCACAACCACGATGTCTTACTTCTGAGATTCCCATAATATTTTAGTTTATAATACTTAAGCATTTTTCTAGCTTTGTATTTTTCTTTGGAGGGTTATGGTCATAATCCTCCACGGTGACCAACCGGGTTGGGGGATATTTTATGTTTTTTGTATTGAAATATTTCTTTGCTGGATCTGTGTAGAGAGGAGCAGCTAATTGCTATGCATTGTTTTTGGAGATTTCTTTATTTATCGCTGTGTTCCGTATCGTTAATTCTTTATTTGTTAAGAAATTTAGCATGCCCGGTTAGTAATCAAACCTTCTGAGATGCTGTGTGTTCTTCTCACCGTGGGGTGGTGCTGTTGTGATTTGTTCTTTTTGTTTGTTTGTCTGTTTATTTCCTTTGGCTTGTACTCGGTAGATTTGGTTGGTGAAGGAGAAAGTTTTCTTTTAGATAATGTTCAGCAAGGACGTCTCTCATTACGGCCGGGCGATGGCGGTCTCTCTCGCGTATGTCGGCGCAGGTTCTAAAACTGGTCGCTTCCCCTCTCCCCCGCCGTCTCCTCCTCTCAGCTGTTACAGGCGTTAACATCCTCCGGGCCTTGAAAGTACTGCTTTCAATAGGATTGAATGTGGCCCAGTACAGCGTCCGAGTACTTAGTTTGTTTTGACATCATCTTTGGCAGGAATTACACACATCTTGTGGATAGCTCTTTTTATTGTGCCCTTTGTAGTAAGGACATCTGCGACTCTGCTTACTCCATCCGATCCAGGGTATAATTTAGCGATGCGTGCTAGACGCCATTGGAGTGGAGGAATATTATCTTCTTTAAGTAATACTAAGTCTCCAATCTGAAGCTCATTTGTCTTAGTTCTCCACTTAGTTCGCTGTTGAAGCTCTGCTATAAACTCCCGGCGCCACCTCTGCCAAAAGTGTTGCCTTAATTGCTCAATGAGCTGGAACCGGTTGGGGTGCTTTGCCGTGATAGGAAGCGTAGGCACCGCGCTCATAGGTCTTCCAATTAAGAAATGCCCAGGGGTTAATGGAGTAGGTTCTGTAGGATCAGCAGAAAGAGGGGTTAAAGGGCGAGAATTCAATATCGCTTCAATCTGTGTGAACAGCGTCGCTAGTTCCTCAAAAGTGAGAGAAGCATTGCCAGCGACACGACGCAAATGATGCTTTGCTGACTTCACGCCAGCCTCCCAAATACCTCCAAAATGTGGAGAATAAGCGGGACTAAATATGAATCTAAATCCTTCATTAGAGGCAAAATTGGTTAAATGCTCACGACTAGATTTGAGTAATCTACTTATCTCATTGTTTGCACCCTTAAAATTGCTGCCATTATCACAAAATATTGAATATGGTTTGCCTCTTCTAGAAACGAACCTTCGCAATGACAAAATGAATGACTCCGTGCTTAAGTCACTAACTACTTCCAGGTGAAGTGCTTTTGATGCTAAACATATAAATAAACACAAATAACATTTAGAAATGCGGTTGCCCTTTCCTTTTCGACTGGAAATCATAAATGGTCCGGCAAAATTCACCCCACACGAATAGAATGGAAACGAAGAGTAGGTTCTTTCAGCAGGTAAGTTTCCCGTTATAGGTTGCAATGTTTGTCCACGCAAACGAAAACAAATCATGCACTGCTTCGTCGTACTACGTGCCAGATGTCGACCACCGATGGGCCAGAAACTCTCTCTTATAGAGGCAAGTAGATGCTGAGGACCGGCATGAAACAACTTTTCGTGTTCGTTTTTAAATAGTAATTTAGTGAAATGATGCTTTGAATCCAAAATCACCGGGTGTTTTTTATCGTATTCAAATTCAGAGTTTTGAATACGACCCCCAATTCTTAGCAAGCCGTGTGAGTCGATAAAGCAATTTAGTGTTATTAATTTAGACTTACGATTGAGAGCTTTATTATTTGAAATTAATTTTATCTCTTCATTGAAACATTCCTGTTGACTACATTTAATTAATAATAGTAAAGATTGATTCAATTCATTAGCATCTAAAGGACCAATTATTTTATTATTTTTATTTTTACAATTTGATACAAAACGTAATACGTAGCCATAAATCCTCTTCATTCTGTTAAGGTTAGAATATTTGTCAAATTTTAGAGCATCGTTAGCTGAGACGTGGCATTTAATTATGTCTTTTACCTCGGGTAAGTGTATAGGAATGTGAGTATGAGCGGTTTTCGGCCAGTAGGATTCATCATTCCGTAGGAACGACGGCCCTTCCCACCAGAGGGCAGAAGCTTCGAGCTGACTGGGACTTACGCTGCGAGACGCCAGGTCTGCCGGGTTTTTATCTGTGGGTACATGCCGAAATATAAATCCGCTGGTAAGTTTATTAATTTCATTTACCCGATTACACACAAATACCTTGAGATCCTTAGTTTGGGTCTTCAACCAAGCTAAAACAATTGTTGAATCCGTCCATAGATATTTTTGGCTAAAGTTACCGCGCCATGACTGTAAAACCTTAAAGCATAAGCAAGACCCTAACAGAGCACCACATAATTCCAGCCGAGGAATGGTGGTAGAGTGTAGAGGAGCAACTCTTGCCTTTGCACATAGCAGCCTAACCGTGATACTTCTGTCCTGATTTTGAGAACGTACGTACACACAAGCCGCGTAGGCTTGTTGGGAGGCATCTACAAAACAATGCAGCTCTAGAGATCTCGGGTTTTCAGACAGAACCCGTCGCGGGATCTTAATGTTTGACAGGTGTAAAAATTCTTTTAAAAGACTTGACCAATTTTTGCAAAAGTTCAAAGGAACGGGATCATCCCAATCTAACTTGGAAGACCACAATTCCTGTAAAATAATTTTTGCTATAATAACACAAGGACATAGCAACCCTAATGGATCAAAAACCTTACATGTCGTGGATATGACAGTTCTTTTGGTGATCTGAGGGGATGGAGTCAGATCTGTTGAAAATTGTAATTGATCCGCTGTAGGTGACCAATTCAGACCCAAAACACTGGAATCTTTATAAAAATCCATGGGTTTTCCCGAATCAGTTTCATTATGAAATAATTGAGGACAGTTAGTACGAAATTTTCTTATAGGTAAACACGCTGAGTCAAGAACTTCGACAACATTTTTGTAAATGTGTTGCAGGCGCTCTACGGTATCTGCGCCTGTATTAAGATCATCAGCGTAGAAATCGCTTTTGATTATACGAGCAATAGATTCATCGTCACATTCATTAGCTAATTGCAGGAGACACCGAGAACTGAGAAAGGGCGCAGACGCAGTACCATAGGTTACTGTATTTAGACGCAAAATATCAATAGGCTGATTACAATCTTCACGCCACAAAATGAGCTGAAGATGACGCTGCGACGGTGTGATTTCGGTTTGCCTGAACATTTTCTCGATGTCGCCTGTTAGAACATATTTATGCTCACGAAAACGAAGTAATATAGATATTAGGTCACTTTGCACAACTGGGCCGACCATAAGAATATCATTGAGTGATTTCCCTGTATGAGTTTTAGACGAAGCGTTGAACACCACCCTTAATTTAGTGGTTTCAGATTTCTCGCGGATTACAGCATGATGTGGCATAAAGTATCCAAACTCAGGTCGATTGATTTTAGTTAGATGCCCTAAATCAGCATATTCATTGATAAATTCTTTATACTTTTCCTTTAAACTTGGTTGTTTAATAAATTTTCTTTCTAGGCTTTCCAAGCATTTTTTAGCAATATAATAGGAATCACTGAGTGCTTTCTCTGGTCCTTCCTTTAAAGGCATGTGAACAGAAAATCTGCCATTTGGCAGACAACAAACATTCTTTTTAAAATCATCTTCACAAAGCTGCTCTTCAACAGAATATGTTTTTGTTTGTGGTAAGTCATCAATGTTCCAAAATCTTTCTAATGAATCCTTTATTTCCTGAGAAAAATTGCAATGAACTTTACATGAGATTGACTGACTTGTTGCTAAGGGACCACCTACAAGCCATCCGAGCTTAGACTCTTGAAGCACCGGTTTATTCGAACCGAGTTTAATTATATTCGATCCGACTATCTCCCAATATACATCCGCACCCAACAGTATGTCTATATCAGCCGGTGAGAAATATTTAGGGTCAGCTAATTGAATATTGTTAGGTATATTTATTAATTCAGTGTTAATCACTGAGTTTGGTAAAATACCAGTTATTTGTGGCACTACCAAACATTTGACATTTATCTCAAAAGACATAACTCTTGATTTAACTTTGATTTCACATTTTTTATAAATCCTACAGCCCACATTATTAATTCCATAAACGTTAACCGAACTAGAATCATCAATAGACAACCCTAGATTTTTCTTTAAATTTTCGGTAACGAATGAAGACTGACTGCCCATATCTAGAAGAGCGCGAGCTTGATAAATATTGTCGTTTACAATTAATTCTACTACAGCTGTACACAGTAACACTTGGCCGGCTGATGAAGACAGCGTAAGAGACACGGGTAGGGAAGACGAAGTCGTGGGTTGAAGTTCTGCATACGACAGGGTTGGTTTATGTATTAGTGTATTATGTTTCTTTTTGCATGTGAGACACAGTCCTTTGAGCTGGCTTTGATATGCGTTGTGACCACTGCGCAGACAATTTTTACATAATTTTAATTTAGTAACTTCATTGTAACGATCATCGATACTCATATTTTTAAACTTAGAGCATGCATGTAAAGGATGTTCATCGTTACACACAATACAACCTCTTTTGTTATCCTTTTTATCATGTGACACTACAAAACTTCTAGACTGAGTGATAGACTTTGGTTTATCTATCACCTTCTCAGACCGGTTAGTACTATAGGAAGTTTCCAGCACCTCAGCACGACTACGCAGGAATGAAAAAAATTCACTCAACGAAGGTAACTCGTTTAGATTACCCTTGTACTCCTCCCATTTTCTACTCGTGTGTATGTCCAATTTTACGGACACCATGTATATTATAAGGGCATCCCATTGATCAATAGGCTGGCCAAGCGATTCAAGAGCACGTAAATGCTTAGACACATGATCGATAACAAACCGCAACGCTTTAAATGATTCCGTTCGCAATGGTTCAATACTGAACAACGCCTTTAAATGATTGTTCATTAAAATATTTTTGTTTCCAAATCTTTCACATAAGAGATCCCATGCAATCTTATAATTTTTAGCACTAAATTCTATCGACTTTATGACAACAGATGCGCTCCCTTCTAAACATGAACGCAAGTAATGAAATTTATTTATCAGCGGAATCCCTTCATTGCTATGTATAACCGATTCAAATGTGTCCCTAAATTCCATCCAAAACAAATAATTTCCATCAAAAGTCGGTAACTTTATTGTAGGTAGCTTAATAGAATTAGTCGAAAAGGAATGGCAACTACTAAAATCAGACCCCTGGTTCCCTAACCTTTGATTTTCATTTGGGCGTTTATCTAAAAGATCCTGACAAGTAGATATCAAACTTAAAAATTGATTCTCAATCATATCTCTTTCTTTTATTTGTTCCTCTGTATCAGTATGTAATAAATCAATTTTATCTTGTATAACTTCATAATCATTAAGTAATGTCTGACATTTGTTTAATTTTAATTCTATTTCTTTATATTTTACTAAAGATATTTCTTTTAAACTTTGTAAGGTAAATAGGTAAGTCGAAAAATTTGTTAATCTTCCTTTAATTATTCCTCTTTGTTTTATTAAATTAGATAAATCAACCTTTCCTTGACTATCGGCTTTAGATTCAGTCATTTTGTTATACAAGTTATCATAAATATTTCAAATATAAATAGACAATGTACGAATTTATTAAAGAATTCTAAGCGCAAACCATGTTAATAAAGTAGAACGATTAATGCAGCGCACTCAAACCTGACGAGTACAAGGAGATAAACAGATCACTTCAAATACAGTCGCCACTACGCCGCTCCGACGGTTAGATGCTCCGTGATGTATTGTTGTGCCGGAGTCTAAAGTCCAACGGCAACGGGTATTCGCACACAGCGCCTTACAGCACAGCGGATTATACAGAAACACCAAACAACTCGATCTTTCGAACGCTGGAATAAGTTGACAAAACGTTTTATATTGTGTTGAACAAATTTATTTTAAAAGGGTTAATTATGACCTTGTTATGCAAGGAACTAGCTATAAATGTAAGCTATATACGGAACAAATTAGGCAAAATGAAATGATTTGCTAAATAAAGAGAAATAAAGAAATAGAGTGATGTATAAGAAGCGTAGCAAATAAGCCGCTAACTGGCAGCGATACAGTAAATTAATTTATAAGAAAACTGGCAGAATTATTAAAATCAAATACAATATAGGCAATAGGTAGATAGCTGATATGATGCTTATCGTTTGCATGCAATTTAAAGCTTTAACAATTATAGCCTCAATGTAAGCTTGATTAGATATATAAATTATTAAATATCTAACGCTTGAGTACTATTTAAAATCGCTAAATTAAATGAATAACATAACGGCTACTGCACACAAACTAAATGCGATATATGAGTGGAACAAAGGAATGCTTTGGAACAGCTTTAAGTATGGAACAGGCTTACTTTCCTTGGATTAGACCTCTGGATCTCCACTGGTTCATCAGGCTCCAATAGCAGCAATCTCAAATTATCCAAAATCAAACGTAGATCTAATTCTCATCGATGTTCCAAGTTACAACGTCTTGTTCGTCGTGTCAATCACGTGGCACTTTTTAAGTCGCCGGCAGCGTAATGCTTATTAAAAGAATATTATCTTTTAGAGTACTCCGTCCTCTCACGATCGCCACTTTTTGTTTATAATTAAAACAAAACTTAAACTTCTAGATTTATATTAACAAGATTATTAGGTATAGATTAAATATAATGTTCAGCAAGGACGTCTCTCATTACGGCCGGGCGATGGCGGTCTCTCTCGCGTATGTCGGCGCAGGTTCTAAAACTGGTCGCTTCCCCTCTCCCCCGCCGTCTCCTCCTCTCAGCTGTTACAGGCGTTAACAGTAGGTATGACCAGTTTGTCATATTTTAGGAAAGCCATGTTTCCTCTTTCTCTCTCTATTTTTAACTGTTCTTGTAGTTGTTTTCTTTTTCCAAAACGTGTTTAGGGAAGTCTTCTTTCATATAGTAACTTGTGTCTCGCAGTGCACTTTTTTGTTTAAAGATTTTTATCTTTATGCCCAGGTTTAAGAAGAAAGATACCACTACTGGGCGTGGTCTATCGTTTTTCTTCAATAGCCTTTTAACTTCTTGTAGGTCACTATAGGATAGTTTGACTGAGAAATGTTGTTCTAACCATTTGAGCATATTTTTTTCTAGAGTATCATATGAATATTCCAGTTCTTCAATATCGAAGAAAACTATATTTCTTTTTCTTGCCTGCTTTTCTAATAAGTAGATTCTTTTCTCCTGATTATCTACTATTTCCTTTAATTTTTCATGTTTCTCTTCTAATGCAAAAAATTTTTCCTCTAATATTTTATTTATATTTAGAGTAACTTGTTCTGTCACGTTTTTTCCACTTTCTCTGATCGCTTTTTTATGATCATCTAATTCCAGTTGGATTTCTTTTAGAGCTCTCATAATTTCATCCATTATTGTTATTAAGGTTTTTCAGTAATAGTTTGTTTATGTGTCGCCCTCTAGTGGCCTGTCTTATTTTAAGCTGATCGAAGTTTTATTAGATCGATGCGCTGTCTCAGAATCCAAGTAGCGTTGTCAGACTTTGAAATAGTGCGTGCTTGTTTTAACAGATGGCGTTGCTAGTATCAGAGTCTTGTTGGATGACTGAAATCGTGGTTTCGAATTCCAAAAGAGGTTATGATATATAAACACGAAAAATTTACACGAAAATGTTCACAAGTCACTGGTGTTTTTTGTCGTTTAACTTTCTTCAGATATTGTCATTGTTGGTATCTTCAATATATAACGATATTTATCAAATTTCCTTCCACAATATCACTTTCTTATGATTTTATATACTTTTTAAATATTTTATTTTGAATGTTTTTAACGGAACCGATATAAGCTATGGCACTGTAGCGCCCTCTCAAAAAAACTTTATTATAAAGTGTGATTATTATTTCGTACATATACATGTACATTAAACTTATACGAACTTATACAATTTAGCAAGCTTGCTTAAAACGTGCTTTTGTGAACCGTGAGGTAACCAGCGTGCAGCAGTAGTGTGTAGTCAGAAGTGATGGATAGCCAAGCTTCATCGGGTGTGCACGTGATGTCCTCCACTTTTCTAATTTCCTTATCACTTTTCCTTTTACGATGTGTTCCTGTTTCGCCCGAGTTTTCGTCCCACATTCCTGATTCGTCCCACGTTTATTTTACCTGTTTCGGGTCACTTCATAAAATGTTAATTTAGTACAACAAGAAAAAATGTGAATTACAACTATATTCTAAACATATATAAGAGCAATATCTTACCCGAGACCAGACCATGGCATGAAAGGAGTTCAAAAACCTATTACAGGAAATTATTTTCATGCAGATTGCCGCACAGCTATCTCAGGTTGTCTCAAAAGTAGAACAATAAATCTTGGCAAACATATCAAAAACGGACCAAGTACATAGTAAAATCATCTTTATCCCGAAGTCTATCCAACGATTTTCCAAGGATTTAAAACTTAAATAAAATTGCATAATCATCATAAAATAATGAATATTTATTAATAATCGAAAATAAGATTAATTAAAATATTTTGTACGCTGTCCGTACAAAACATATTGTAAAACACATAAATGACTACCCGAGACGAATAAACAACAAAAAGTGGGACTAAACAAGAATAAAATACTAAATTATTCATTATTCTTTTTTTCGGGACGAAATAGGAATAAAATCTAGGTCGAAAAAAGATTTACTTATGTGGGACGAAACTTTGCGGGGCGAAACATGAACAAATTCCTATACGATTACATTGCATTGGCAACTATATTGCAATGTATTTTTTTGTTTCTTTTTTTTGCGTTTCATTCGCAACTATAAGTTTTATCTCAATAAAATGTTTAAGTAGGGATAAACGAGAGAGTTGTCATACTGAAACATGCAGGACAAGCCTGTGTTCCATCAAGTTGGCATAGCGACATCACATTCTACACGGACGCACGCCAAGAAAGGGAAGATATTAGTAGGAAATGGTTTTAAGATTGAAGCAAATACTGTAGTGTGGATATGACATGAATAAGCCCCTAATAATATACAGATCACTACAAAATATTTCAATATCATATAAATAACTTAGGCTTACCAAAGATCCGCGAAACATCGCTATTATTATTTTGTTATTCTCACATAGATACCATACATATAACATCACATGCAAGCCGGAATTGAAACTGCCGTTGCAGGTAGACATTTAAAGTACTTAATAAATAATTTCATTGTATGATAAAAGGTTGTATAGTACGTAATCTTAAGTTAACGTCTACAACTTATAGTTATTAGATACTGTTTTTTAAGTTCTGTCATAAATTGATATGTGACAGCTATTTGCGCGCGAAACAATTTGTAAAATGGCGGCGGCGTGCCTTATCACGATTGCACTGTGCGTTCTCATTGTATCACGATTTTTAACCGTATGAATAGAAGTGATAATTAATATTTGACAATTTCACGCTAAGATGAATAATAGTTGTCTTTTTTCTATTCCTTTTAATCGCGATATTCTTTTCGCATCAGTTCAATCTGTCTGTATCTGTGTAGTATGAGCGCTTGCAAGCGCGTTGCAGCTATGTGTGAGAACACTATAACAAATTGCATTACTAGATTATAATAATAATAATGTCATTTGTTTCTAGGGTTAGTAATTTTAAAAGCCAATGTCTATTCATTATTTTTTCACAACATTTAAAACAATATTAGAACTTTTACTAATGCGGTCTTTAGTAATAAAAATCTTTTTTCTAATTACTGCACAAAAATCATAATACATCTTATAGTCATACAGTCTAATCAGAGTCTATGTGATATAAATGATTAAATCGCTTCTTTTTTTTAAATACTAGCTGATGCACGCCAGTTCGTCCGGAATAAAGGGTTTTAAAAATAATAAGCAAGTTTGGAATTTAAGATGATCTCATGTCCTATTCTAGTTCCTTTTCGCTGTCGTTCCCAACATATTATATGAATCTTATTTCGAGAAAGATTGAAACTAAACCTTCTATTGGTCTAGTTATAGCTCATCGACGTGAATTCCAGTTTTTTGCAAATCCCGCGACCTCCATGTCTTTTCCCAAACTTTAGTGTATCGCTGTACCAGATTTCATCAAAATCGGTTCAGTAGCTCCGGCGTATAAGCGTAACAAACAAACTTCCGGTATAGTACAATGTTTATCCTAACTTATTATTTGCTCATTCTTTACTACTATCCAGATAATAATAATAAATAAGTGAATCAATGGAAACGCTCACAGGGATGTCATAGCAACATTTCATAATAGATATGAATTTTAATTCTACAACGTTATGTTAATTTGATAGTAAGCTTCAATAATTTTGCTTTACAATTTTAACATTTTTATGCTACATATTCTCGGAAAGTGCTTTTATTTTCCCTCCATAGAGAGGGAAAAACTCATACAAATTACTTCCCACCTAAGGCCCGGAATGAACATTAAAAATAGAACTGCTTTCAGCTATGAATAGTTTTATGTAAAAAAATACTAATTTAAAGAAATGCCATGTGTCTTTCTAAACAGCCAGTGTGAACTTAGCGCAAACTTCTTTGAACGGAATAAGCAGCAACAATTTCGCGGTGAGTTCCATATTTAAAATTTAAAAAGTCGACACAAAATTGGCGGGATACTGATCTGTAATGTATATGTGACAGAGATGAAAAAAATAGGTAATAATCTTTTATGCTAAGATTTAATTATTAAAAATGAGTTCAAGCGATTCTGAAATGTTAACACCAGATTCAATTAGAGATGCAATCGCTATGGAGCCGATATTCAATGCTCAAGAGTACACTTAGTGTAAAACACAATGTAAATTTGAAAAAAATCAATAATTTAACATCATTTTTGAAAAGACAGTCTCAGAGGTTCAAGAATAGGAAATCTAAGGTTTTCACCTCTCATGAAGTGGATTTTTTTTTAAATGATGCTCCTGACGAGATATATTTGTCAGTGAAGGTAAGTTTCCCTAAGTATTTATGAATTTATTCTAAAAATGAACGTATTTATTACACAAATACTAAAAAATTTCATGTGTTTCACAGGTGGTATTTATACTAGTTATAAACGGCGCTTGCAGAAGCAGTGAACTCACAAATTTGACAATTAAGGACATTGAAAGTCAAGGCCAATTATTACTAGTAAAACTGACTAAAACAAAAACAAATATTGAGCGCTCGTTTGTAGTACAAGAAGAGTTTGCACAAATAGTAAAGAAATATCAAAAAATGAAACCTAGTCATGTAAAAACGGACCGTTTTTTTCTCAACTATCAGAAGGGAAAATGCTATAAACAAGTGATCGGTAAAAATAAAATCTCAGATAGCAGCCTATTTGAGTTTACCAAACTGTGAGCAGTATACCGGACATTGTTATAGACGAACGTCAGCAACACTTTTAGCCGATGCTGGGGCAAACATGACAACGTTAAAAAGACATGGAGGCTCGAAATCCAGCACAGTCGCCGAAGGTTACATTCATGAAGATTCAGTCCAAAATAAAACTAAAATTTGAACCAAATTAACTGAAACTATAAAAATACACCTTAATTCGCCTCAGCCGACAACTTCCAGGGAGTATCCGCCATGGAATCCATCGTCTGATGAAATACCAGAGTCTCCCACTTTGACAGATATCCAGAACAGCCAAATCTGTCATAATATATCAAAGAGCATAAACATTCCAAACAAAAATGTAACTTTTCACGAATTGTCCTAATTTGACAATTAATTTTAAATAGGTGTTACTAATATTATTATATATTATGAATAAATAGTTTAGATAAACAACTAGTTTTATTTTCCTCATATTCGAAATGAAAAGTACAGTGCTTAACACGGGTAAAATAATCATTTCCTACTCGGTCTAAATACCTCGGGAAATGATTCTTTCGACCCTCGGCTTACAATCTACTAATACGTACGCGGGCATACTGCCTTGGCTGTATATAAATCAATTTCTTCAATTGATTTTTTGATGCTATTATTGAACAAACTATATGATAATGATACTTTAATATTGATGATAAGAACTACACAGTTCTTACACAAAATATAATCTTGCCCCGAACTAGGCAAATACTGTGCTATGGGTAACTAGACAACGATATATTTAATACGATTATATATACTTAAACATACTTAAACATACATAAATACATATAAACATCCATGACTCGGAAACAAACATTAATAATCATTATATAAATGATTGCACCTACCGGGATTCGAACCCGGGACCTCTAGCTTAGTAGTCAGGGTTACTAACCATTCGGCTATATGGCTATATCGTCAATATGAAAACTATGACTATGCAACTATTTTGATTCTCATGTCATCACATAAGTTTACTTTGATTAATAACTGTGCAAATTAGCAAAGTCCGTTTATGTTACGGCAACTTATAAAGTAAGATATGCGTCTAAGCTAAAGTTTCCATCAAAAGACTCAAGTAATTGACTCCACAATCACAATAAAAAGCACAACTACAACTTGAAATGATAATAGCAACGACAGCCTAGAGGGTGTCGTTGAGATTATCGTAAAATAATAAAAGATTATATATACTTAAACATACATAGATACATATAAATATCTACGACTCGGAAACAAACATCCATATTTATCATATAAATGTGTGCAACTGCCGGGATTCAACCCGGGACCTCCAGCTCAGTAGGGTCACAAGCCACTGCGCTACATGTTTACAGCATTTCAGATATTTTTTTTCTCTGCATTTAATTTATAAATTCTAAATTGTAGTGCCAAATTCGACGCGTTGCAAGCTGCGAAATGTGTACGACAATCGCAACTCGATAAACGAACAAATATTTTAAAAATAATTTTTCATTACTCATACTCGGAAAGTAATGTTGTTTTGATCTGATTATTGGGTGGAAAATGCTGCTTTCCTCCATAGAGAGGGAAAAACTCATACAAATTACTTCCCACCTAAGGGCCGGAATGAATTTTAAAAATAGAACTGCTGTGAAGAGTTTTATGTAATATAAAAAAGAACTTATATAAAAAAAATGTGGCGGCCATGTGACTTTCTAAACAGCCAGTGTAAACTTAGCGCAAACTTCTTTGAGCGGAATAAACTGCAACAATAACGCAGTAAGTTCCATATTTGAAATTTAAAATGTCGACATAAAATGGCGGGATTCTAATCTGTGCTTAGATAAACAACTAGTTTTATTTTTCTCATATTCGAAATGAAAAGTAGAGTGTTTAACTCGGGTAAGAGTATCAATTCCTACTCGGACTATAGCCGACCTCGCTGCGCTCGGACGTCTAAATACCTCGGGAATTGATTCTTTCGACCCTCGGTTAACAATCTACTATTTCATCTGTTATAGAAGCACAACGTATAAAAATTTATTTTTTGAACAAATATTTTATGTACAGATACTGTACGCTATTCGCTACGCTTACGTGCCGCGTTTCCAGAATTCCCGATAGCAAACTAGGCCCTGAAAGCAGCCGGAAATATCCGCCATCGCGTTTCCGGTCACCCGCTGTATTTGAATTTCGAATTTGAAGTTGAAAGATAGTAGAGACGCAATCGATGTTTAGACTTTGTTGTGAGCGGTCGTGTTTGCAGAAACTTATATTGCAAAATTACGTGTGTCCCCGATACACTTTATGTTTCGCTTACTAAAATTGCGTTGCTTGTCGTCGTTTTTTGTCGGGACGTTACCTTATCTAAGATAACAGGCGGTAGGTGATCAACACATAGTGCTCCTGAAAGGGCGTGCTTTTGACTTGTCGGTCCTGTCATGCAGAACACAATTAAAATATTTTATTATATAGATATCAAAGTAAAAGTTATACTTAACATTTACTATATATACATGATGTATTAAACACTCCCATACACTTAGTATGAGATTAGTAGAAAGGTCATTGTATGGCTATACATGGATATCACCTTAAACATTTGCTTGGAAAACAAAATTTTATACTTACTACGAAATAAATACTATTTAATTAAACGGTTTCCTCTTATATTAGTAGTTACCTAAAATAACCTATTAAAATAAGGGAATTAAAACCTGTCTACTAATCCCATGCTAAATGTATGGGAGTGTTTAATGCCAAAATGTTGGATACTCCTCGTTTGATTATTGAGGTCATTTTACTGATTTCGTAACGTTTAAAGTTTTTGAATATCTGTAATAGTTACGGCATAATCGCCTGGTCACACTTAACGATTACCCTGTATGTATAGTAATCATCAGTCGGAAGTCGTTCACTGCTGGACAAAGGCCGCCCCCAAAGATCTCCACGAAAATCGGTCCTGCGCTGCCCTCATTAAACGTATTCCGGCGATCTTGACCAAATCGTCGGCCCATCTTGTGGGGGGCCTACCAACACTACGTCTTCCGGTACGTGGTCGCCATTCGTCATATAGTAATCATAATTACGTACAATTTACTCTCGTATAATTTGCTGTGACTGATCGCGATCCCTTACTCAACTTCATCCCTTTTACCAGAGCGACTGCTACAAAATCGAATGTCAATCTCTTTTAATACCCACGAAATACAGAGCCCAATCCACCTAAAGAAGTTTTAACTCTAGGAACTGAATTTATTTTTAATATATCAAAGTTAGTAATTTCTAAGTAGTCCTTTATCAAAATAACATTGAGGGAGCTGAACAGAAGTTAAACAAAACTCGTTTATAAACAACCAACACGTTTGTCTAACGTAACAATGAAACAATAGAAGTTTACTAAAGTCTAAAGCCTTTGAAAGTTACCCGCGTCAATATAACGATATCACCCTGTTGTCACAACCTTGTATATGACAATACCACACAATACAGTAAGACACTCCCTACACGAGCGAGTGTGTGCCTGTCACATCACAGCGAGCGCGCTGTCAAAAGAAATCTTTTCTTCAAAACATTTGTAAAGCGAATCTTCGCAATCAAGTCGTCTTGAGTGGAAAGAGTCGCGTCAATATGCTGAAGCAATAATCGTTGATCAGTAGGATTACTAGATTAACAGTCGTTAAAAGGGCGGACTTGTCCTATACAGTCCGATAAAGTCGCTCGTGGAGGTAGCGCTTCATTAAATTTTAATTGACTTAAACAAATTTATCTCATACAAGCTTCGCTGCTTTGTCAGAATATACTTCATTTACGTGACAATTTACCAGTGGGAGGCTCCATTGCACAGGATGCCCGCTAGATTATGGGTACCGCAACGCCGCCTATTTATGTCGGTGCCGGTCAGATTTTTTGGGTTTTTCTAAAATCCTAAGTGGCACTGCATTGTAGTGAGCAGGGCGTATCAGTTACCATCAGCTGAACATCATGCTCGTATCATCCCTTATTGTCATAAAAAAATTTCACCATTGGGTTTTGCTCTCAATTTCATAAATTTTTGTATTGAGACCATTACTGCCAATGACTCCTGAAAACTGTACAGTGGATGGCGTGGTTGACTGGTTATAAAAATGAGACCTAAACAGGTTCTGACGTACAATATGCTCTTTATATATGTTGAAATAAACCGGCATGAGATGTCAAAAAATAGTACAAAACATACAGAAAATACATAAGAAAGAACAAAATCAGTGGCAATGAATCGATTAAAGTTAGATATATATCTTTTATGGAATAAGAGGACAAACGAGCGTACGCGTCACCTGGTGTTAAGTGATCACCGCCGCCCACATTCACTTGCAACACCAGAGGAATCACATGAATGAGCGTCATTTTGAAAGGTGTACGCGCTTTTTTTTAAAGAATCCATGTCGAATCCAGATTATTATCATTTGAGATTATCAAAACAAACAAACAGAAATAAATTCTTAATTCTCCTCGTTAGATCACGACTCGGTTAAGATATTATTATCTGTATATCTAAACATTTATATATCTATAACAGACTAGCAAAACTCTCTAAGAAAAAATGAATTGTATGAAACGTGCAGTGATTGATAGATTGACAGATGACGGCTATAATCTTGTAAAAATCGAAGCTAGCCGAATTCCACTACGGTTATTGTAACTATTCGCTTTCGAATTTAGCCGGATTATACTTTGTCGCCATGTTGTAATTACTATTTCAAACTTATGTCAAATCAATATGTAGATTTTTACTTAGGCATACTTAGGCAGTCCCGCCTCTTATTACGTAGTATTTACATCCTCTTTGATCTATAAAGAATAGAAAACTGTATAGGTACCACAGAGGACAATAAAGGAACTACATGTACAGGCAGAAGCATAGAGTACAGATAAGAAGCCGGAAGAACAGGTGTCAGCGGGCTGGCGGAACCGCGGGAAAACAATAGTGACTGCTAACAATTGGCGGGAAATTGAATTTTCATGTTACAATGCGACTGTATAAACTTTGGGGTTGAGATTATATTACTATTGAATATATTATATAAGGTTGTTTGTAAGGTGGATGGATGAAAGTGGATTTACTGCGTTTTTTATAGTATTTTAAACAATTTTTTATTCTGGAAGTGATACTAAGGTATATCACTTCCAGAATTCTTCTTCTGGGATTAATCAAATTAAATTTGTTACCAAAATTTATAAACGATACGCGACTCAAACCCGCGAACACTCAGTTTCCGTCCAAGCGCTCGCGATGGAGGCGCCACAACCTGAGAGTTGAATAAGACAAACCAAGATTTACGAAACATGAGGCACTCGAACGGTTGGCTCAGTTGGAAGTGCAAGTACAAATTTAATATAATAGTATTTTATGTAAACGTCAATCAACGTAAGTGGTTGGAAATTTATGTAAACGTCCGTCAACTTAACTATTAGATCGTTTGTAAAATCCCTCCGAATTTGCATCTAACCCTCTAGGAAACGTAACACTGGACTCTGGAGTACAAATTCGATTGGGCACACACAGGGGCGTGCATATAAACAGGCAATTAGGCAGTGCGTACCTCGTTATGAACCTAAATAAATATATCACTAGTGTTAAAGTTAATTTAGTTTGATATGGTTCCGTTATTTTATAACCAAACTTCTATTAACACCCACTCATAAAATTATCCCTTACGCTGGATACTGAATACCTACGGTAGGTAATCTTTTCATATTCCAAAGCTCAACTACGACTAGTTAGATCCACAGTGCCTACCTTACTAGAAAACCAATGCACGCCAATGGGCACACATAACCCAAATACGAACTGGATAATCTGACAACTTAAAAAGAAAAATAAGTTTCTTTTAACTCAAATTGACAAATAAGATATAGGTTATTTTTGAAAACTGTCTAGAATCTATTCATATTTATATTATACTAGCTGACCCGACAGACTTTGTTCTGTATATAATAAATAAAATAATGTCTTTCATAAATTTGTCAATAATATATCATAACATCAAGAATTGCTTCGTGAAAATGCACCCTGTTATTGTAATGAAATTTTTTCACAGCATAACTGTCAAACCGTTGCGTCAATAAATTCGACGAAGGACCCGCATTAAAGAAAAAACAAATTTGTTGTTTTTGTTTAATTCCGAGCATTTTCCTATTTATTCACCTTTTAAACCTTCCCTGCACTTCCACAAAGAATTCAAGACCAAAATTAGCCAAGTCGGTCCAGCCGTTCTCGAGTTTTAGCGAGACTAACGAACAGCAATTCATTTTTATATATATAGATTATATTCTTACTGCCTCGTTTGTCAAGGCACAGCTAAGGCCATTGGAGCTACAGCCTTAATTTTGCGAGAAGATTTCTCAAATTATGCAAGTAATCGGAAATAGTTGTTTCATGAATTTTTTATTCATGACATTTTTGACCTAAATGGCTCTAAAATTTATGAATATTACATAATACCGAGAGATATTTAAGTATTTCATTTAAAATCTTTGTTTTAAGAGCCACCACAATTTTATTTATAGTATATATACAGTATGTATTACAAAAACATACAATGCAAATTGTCTTCTCTTGTCTTGTGTGCTCGATAGAAAATTATGTTTTGAAAATTTTGTAAGTGAAAATATTTCTCAAGTTCTAATCATTCGTTGTCTAGAAACATTGTAGCAACTCAACAAAATCTAATTGAACTTCTACAGTCGTCAAAACAGATATTATTTGTTTGTTTATACGTGAGTTCCTTAAACAGCTTAAAATAGTGAGCAGTCCACGTCTATCCACTACATGTCTGCAGCGGATCATGAGATACTTTGGCCACATTGCACGACGCGGTGCTGATAACCTTGAACGTTTGATGGTCACCGGGAAAATTGAGGGGAAGAGACCAAGAGGCTGGTCTGACCAAATATCCGAGCAGACTAAACAACCCATCAGCATCGCATTCCACCATGCGACAGACCGAAACAGATGGAGGAAAGCTGTAGACGAACTTAAGCAGAGTCACGATCCTCAGTAATGAGGGAACGACTGTGAAGAAGAAGAAGAAATACTAAAGAGTGTGTTGAAAATACTATAAATATTACTTGAAAGTTTAAACCCGAGGAAAAGTCTGTACTGGCATTTGTCGCCGAACATTTTAAAAGTCTCAGTTGAGTAAATTAGTCATATTGGTATGGGATTAGTATTATTATTATTTGCAGAGGGTAGATATATGCCTAGTCCTGTTTGGGTCCTAGTAACACCGCGTCCAGAATTGAACTATTGTGTTCGCCACTCATACTTATAGCTCGTCGTCAAGCCCTGCCGCCTTTACGAACCGCAGTATGTTCTTCACGCAAGTATTAAAACGCATAAAAGGCATTTATTTTCTCAAAATTGATTCCTTTAGAATTATTTTTGATGTCATTTCTTATGCTACTAGAGACTACTACCGCTTCGGAAACAAATGGCGCTCTGAGAGAGTAGAAGCGGCGCAAGAAACTCTCCCGACATTCTTTTTTTTTGCGCTCTTTTCAATAAAAATATACAATATTGTACAGTCATTTCTATCGCTATAAAATAATCACAATCTAGTCCCTAAGGCTGTCCGATCATTTAGATATTCAGCAGTGGAGAAGTAGGATTTACGACAGAGCCATTTTTTTATAAAACATTTAAATTTATTTATAGATAATGCCTGAACAGTGGCTGGGACTTTATTGTAGAAGTGTATACATTTACCCTTAAAGCTATTATGTATTTTATGAAGCCTACTAGAATTAGTTACAAGCAATCCCTTATTTCTAGTGTTATAACAATGAAAATCACTATTAAGAGCAAAAAAGTGACGATTTTTGTGAACATATATTAAATTTTCATAAATGTACTGACAATGAACAGTCATAATATTTATTTCTTTAAATTTTTCTTTGAGAGACTGTCTATAACCAAGCTGATATATAGCACGAACAGCTCTCTTTTGCAGTGCAAACACTATATCAATGTCAGCAGCATGACCCCATAGTAATATACCGTACGTCATAATGCTGTGAAAATAACTAAAGTACACTAACCTAGCGGTCGCAACATTCGTGTACTCTCTAATCTTTCTAACTGCATATGCCGCAGAGCTGAGTCTATCTGCTAGATGGGTAATATGTGGACAATAATATTGCAAACAGAATCTGAGAATAGGGTATAATCGCCAAGGATGGTGTTACGCTTATGCATTAGTGTGCCGCAATTGCAGAGGAGATGAAGAGGCGTTTCATCGGCCTCAAGGCAAAATCTGCAAGTTCTTTCATTTTTTATTCCGACCACACAGAGGTGCTTATTTATGGGAATAAGTATGTCACTGATGTAAAATGTGATTTACTTGGAATTATCATCCTTTATTGTCACGTATATACAGCCAATGAATGTCCCCTGTTTTATTTTTTGTCAATGTGCTTGGCCCGCTGTCATCAAGTTGTTATCTAGCCTTTCCGTTCCGGGAAACTCTTGTACACAGATCGGCGAGATTTTGACGCTCGCGCAGCGTTTTTCAATGCGTATTGTTTTACCTGTAGCAATAAATTGGTTATACTAAGGATGATTAGAGTGATTTATTCGGAAGCTATTGAAGCAAGCTATAATACCATGCAAAATAAAGCCTCTTATAAACAAAATAAGGGCTAATAGCTTTGTGAGGGCGTAGGGTGCTGTAGGGCACTTTCGGTTTTGCTTTATCTGAAAAATCTAGTGATCTGGGGCACTGCCGATTTGGGAAGGCTAGTATTTAATATTCTTTGCGAATCATAAAGCTTCTCCATTACAAAGTGAATATTAATAAATATTAACAAATTTCAACCTGAATAAAACGGTATTGTTTACGCTGATTCGTGAGAGAGAGCGAGAACATTTATTTCTATTTTTATAATTTTCACTTTATGTATATTTCTTAGTTACTTTGTATTTTATTATATTTTATTGTACTATAGATCTCTTTGTCTGCAATAAAGTTATATTATCATTACCTCATTTGGACGTAGTTCCTGAAAAACGTTCCAAGCCACAAACATCACATTTTAAGCAATTCGTGTTTAAAGTTTAATAAACATTAGTGTAGTCCATACATGTGGGTTGGGCTACTAAGTCATGATGTCATTTAAAGAGTGACAGTAGGGCTGCCATTTTTTGTCAGTCTGTTAATATGAATCACATGACCAGTATTGGTCTCAACAACAAACTCAATTTCGACATGATTGTGTTTTGGAACGTTTTTCTGGAATTATGTCCAATTATATTTAACAGAAGATCTTATATTTAGCAAAAGTTTTGCAATAAGTCAAACATAGAAACATTCACGCAGTCAAACCCACTGAGTAAAGCTAAGACCTACAGTATAAACAGTTTTATGTGATGATGTAAAACAGCAATGTGACGGTCAGTATACAACCCTCATGTAAATACACCTTTATATTAGAGATATATTTTCTCTAGATGTAACATTATAATAAAAATGTGTGGTTCCTGTGAAAACATTAAAACAAGGATAAAACATGCAGAATTTTTAAACGATTCTTCTGAGAACTCGGCCTCTTTGAACAGTCTTTTGAATCGATGCCAACAAAATTACCTTTCATGAGTGTATAAATTGTACCTAACTGGCTTTGCCAGATATTTCAATTCTAATTTTCGCACTTGTATATTTTTTTATGACAATAAGGGACGCGACGAGCAGAACGTTCCGCTGATGGTAATTGATACTCCCTGCTCATTACAATGAAATGCCGTGCAGGATTTTTGAAAAATCCAAAAATTCTGGGCGGCACCTCAGTTGCGCTCGTCACCTTGAGACATAAGATGTTAAGTCTCATTTGCCCAGTAATTTCCATAGCTACGGCGCCCTTCAGACTGAAACACAATAATGGTTACACATTACTGCTTCACGGCAGAAATAGGCGCCGATGTGCTATCCATAATCTAGCTGGCATCCTGTGCAAAGGATCCTCCCACTGGTATATGCTGTTTACCCCTGAAAAGGCATGTCTTATTGTACTTATGTTCTTACTAAAAGGTGTTGTTCGTGTAACTATCTGAATAAATAAATATAATATAGTATGGTACCTATTTATGATATTGCGTCAATCCAATGTTAAAATATTCTCGAAACGATTAAGTAATCGATTGGAATGAGAATCTGTTTGTCAAGAAATGGATTAGCGTATCAGAGGTACTGTCAATAGTTTCAGAAAATTTGGCATTATTAAAATATCTTCAATTAATACATGCGGAAGGTGCAACCTACTTATTACTTGAAATGTCAAAATGTATAAAACACATAGCACACTTCGAGTTGACGTTTGATAGTAGCCACCTTGGCTTGAATTATTTTCCGTTATAACAGAAATTACGTACGCTAACTAATAGCAATAAAACTTCAACAAAATGGCACATCCAGCAAACTATATCTTTGTCTTAAAGGTATAACCAATAAGATGTGTTTGTTGTCAACAAAATAAGGTTTTATTGCATGAGGTCATTCTGTTCCAATGTTTATATTTCACACCTATCGACAATCATACTTACATATTAATTTTTAGTAAACAGATATTTAACGAGCTTAGTTACGACATGCACAATCAAATTAGAATTTAGGTGATTACGTAATAAGTCAACAATTATTTTGGCAAAATTTAGATTCGTATAATTCTTGCCAATAATAAAAAAACTACGTTTAAAAAACCGACTTCAAATACTTAAAAGTATCAAATAACTAAAAATTTAATTTATTACACCTCATATGCAAACCTTTACCTTTAATATTAATAAAATACTATTATTTATATGTGCTACCTCTTGATAGGTTTTAAGTCAGTGCCAAGCCCTAATCATAATAAAACTTAATATTATAAACAGCTTCCTTACTGTAATTATTTAGGTTGTCTGGTCATGCGTGTCTGTCCGCTTGGGTTGTTTTGTTCTAGACGAAGCTATCCCGTTCAAAGTCACGCGTGGCGAGAGTAGGTACCTTTATTACATTTGGCTTGGTACCGACTTCAAAGCTTTTATTTTATTAATATTAAAGGTAGAGGTTTGCGAGGTGTATTAAATTAAATTTTTAGTTATTTGATACTTTTAAGTTTTTGAAGTCGGTTTTATAATTTTTTTATTTATTTTTTATTTTTTACGTTTTAGTGTCAGTTTATAATAATATATAATCAACCTGAATGAAAACTCCAAAAAAAAGCCGTACACAGAAAACAACTATTATATCATCCAGGTAGACGAAAATTTTCATATAAATGTTCATAGAATGGAAACTACTGGGCTAAACTGTGTAAATTTTTATGGGACCAATCTATTTCGCATCAAATAAGAAGAAGAATTACGTAAGTCAGATCATAATACTCAGAGTAATCGGTGTACATACTTAAAAGAAATACCGATCGAATTTATAACCTCCTCCTTTCTGAAGTCAGTTAAAATAACGATTCTAAACAGGCGAGCACTAATGGTTCGCTCTCACTCGCACATGTAATATTATATATCTGCCATCTTTGTTTCGCTGTCAGTTCCACCTGTTTTGCCGCCATTTTAAAAACGTTTTATACATCTTTATAGGCACGAGTTATAATATCTAGAATCGTCATCATTTAAAGAGGTTGACGTAGTAGCGACGTTTCTAAGATCGCTTATAAATAAAAAGACAAAACTAGGCTTACAGTTATAGTTGTATTTGGTGTGTCATCTGACATGTTAGCCTTCTATTTTATCGATAATTTCGCATAATATTATATTCTGCTGTCCATTTACCCATCTCTGCACATCACAGTTTAATGAAAATATTACTAGCTTGGTGAAAATAGAAGTACCTTGTAATTACTACCTTGTAATTAGTACCATAAGTTAATTTAATAATCAAGGAAACTTTTTAATAACAATTAAAAATTACAGTGACAGAAATTAAGCTTATAAAATGAACAAGATCCGCACTGATATTTTCGATTACTGATTTATTATAATAATTCCATATCTGCGGTTTTGCGTCAGATTTTATACACAATATTCTATAACTGTAGATAAGTGGACAGCTGATCCGTTCTCTTTCTCGTCACACACACGCATACGCTATGTTTTTCCGACACAACAACGTGGTACCAACAGTAGGTTGGCACAATCTCACAGCTCTCCGCTACCCAAAGAGCATGTAAATACTAGGTAATAAGACCATAAGGACCACAGAACAGAAAAGTTTCTTCTGTTCCGTGGGCGGGACTGCCTTATATAGTAAATAGTGAAACTTGCAGTGATTTGACATAATTTTGAATAGTAATGACAATATTATGGCGATGAAGTATAATCCGTCTAAGTTTGAACGCGAACAAAAAGAAAAAACGTGCAGGATTACTGCACGTTTCATACAATCGCTTTGTTCTGAGAAAATTTCACTAGGCTACCGTTCTGAAATTACGAAATAATCAACTAATCATCCATAAAGAAGTGTTTCTTCAAAAAAAAACTTACCTGATTATAATATTTTTTTTTTATTTTTTTTATTCAGAAACAAACAGTCATTTATATTTACTAGTGCCTCTTTTTATTTTTATTTTGTATAACTTATTTTTCTCTGCTGTACTTTAGTCTTAATTGTCATAAAATATAAATTTTAAGGAAACTGTAGGTCTAATTCGGTACTAACATTTCTTTGTAAACCTGAATATGTATGTGACTGTTTGTTTCTAAATATATAAATAAAATAAATTACGCGGTCCTTCCGGGGTGGGGTCGTTGACCCGCATAGGTCGGCTAGTGTCTCAGCCATGCCCGTGTCGAACGTAAATGTACCTCTATAGATAAATACGTTCGAGTGAGTTTTGCCTAAAGTGTTGGGAAAACCTCGCCTTAAGACAAACTCGCATCATACATATTAAGACAATCTCTTCTTCAACTATGATCGCCTGGTACCAAACCACTGTACAATGCTTCCTATCTCATACTCTCGCCGCCTTAATCCTATACACTTACCTGTTTGTCTCTATCGTCTCGCATTTTCGTTTCATCGAGTTTCAAATCACAACGATTCTAAAGAAGTTTCACTTCAAAAACAAGAATGAAACAAATTGAATTCTTTATTTATTGTAAGGTACACCTAGCCCGACTGTTACAGATAATATCAATAAATGATAAAAACGCGCCTGCCGTGTTCCGGACAGCGCAATTTTCTGCATATCTGGCAACTTGTTCATATCTGAATAACTATTGATTTGAAACTGCAGATTTGATACGAGATTGGAAGATATTTTCTTAAACTCCGAATGTGATTTGATATTCTGTTTACTCTTGTAAAATAATTTCTGCGAGTATTTGAAATCTCACTGTTAAATATTGATTAAGTGTGGATTGTAGTATATGTGTCTGAAATAAACATTTATTATTATTTTTCGTATTTATATATTTTTTGATGAAAATTACTATGTATTAAGTAACGAACAAATTAAACGAGTTTAATTAATGTTTAATGAAAAACATTCAAATATTAAAAGTCCTAGAATAATAACGCTTAGAACGTGAGTAGGCCCAAACGAAATGAAGCAATTTCATTGTGGTCGTTTCTGACCACATACGTTTCCCACCGCGTCAGTGTCATTCTGTCAACTTCCAGGCAATCAGTGTGCAAAATTTAATTGAAAAATGACTTAATGTGCAGTGAAAGGGTGCCACAAATAAAAATTATGATAAAATAATCACATTTGACACCTAAATACTATTTCACAACTTTTAATTTAAGCTAACACATTCGTCAAAACAGCAAAATATTTTGTTAACAAAATAGACTCCATTAAAAAAATATGTTGCCAGCTATGACTGTACTATATACCCCGAGTTCCACCACTGGGGTAGTTTTTTGTGTTTATTGGTAGATATTGATAGGAGGCTATAATATACGACGCCATGGTGATGTTATAAGTATTCAAAGTCAAAGTCAAATAATCTTAATTCAATTAGGTTTAAACGAAGCGCTTTGAATAGTCACTAAGTATAAATATTTCTTTGAAATTACTGAATTTACCATAAGTAATATGTTCGGAAAAAGTTGAGCTCGTGAAAACATTAACGGCCACTCTTTTGTTACCGACTTCAAAAAAGGAGGAGGTTCTCAATACGTCGGTATGTTTTTGAAGTGAAACTTCATTATCGACGTATGAGAGAAATTTTATTGCAAATCGACACGATTTTCGGTTACGCGCCATTTTATTTTTTTAAATCCATGCTGGCCGCGCACAAAATAATGATTTCAACAATATGGTTATCGTATCCGAGGTTCTCGAGGGTGCAGAAAATGAATTTAGGATCATTTTTGAAATCCAAGATGGCCACCGTGCAGTATTTTGATACCAACAATATGGATATAGTATCCGAGGTTCTCGAGGGTGCAGAGAACGAATTTGGGATAATTTTAGAAATCCAATATGACGGCCGCGCAAATTTATGATTTCAACGATTTTAGTTCAATGTGGCACAACAATTTCCGAAATATGCCTATAAGTTGTTTGGCATTAGGGTTATCATTATAACCAACACGCATACGTAAAGCCCCAAAAGAATTTTTCACCGCAGCCATCTTCGATTTAAAAATGTGAACCTCGTGAATTCGAAATCAATATTATGGAAATCATAAATTTGCGCAGCGGCCATTTTGGATTTCAAAAATGATCCCAAATTCGTTTTCTGCACCGTCAAGAACCTCGGAATCGATATCCATATTGTTGAAATCATAATTTTGGACGGCGGCCATCTTGGCTTTAAAAAAATATCCCAAATTCCATCTCTCCATCCTAGAAAACAATGATTCTAAAGAACTCTACTTACACTTCAAAAATTGTTGCACAAATAATTAAATACCCAAGAAACAACTTACATATAACTTCTATAGTGGCGCCTATGACAACATTACCAAAGAATTAGGTAGTGTTGAGTGGATTAATGAATTTTCTGATTGCAGTGATGTAAATGAAAAGGTGGCCATATTCTATAAGATCGTGAATACCGTAATCGATAGACATGTACCCAAGCGCAATTATCACCACCGCAGACAGCCTACCTGGTTTAGCAAAGCTCTTATAAGAACACTAAAGGATAAGGATAAGGTTAGATTGCGCTTCCGCAAGTATGGTAATCCTCGCGATGAATTAGAGTACCGTCTCCTCCGAAATCGTGCCCACAAGCTTTGTGATATTTGTTTTAGTAACTATAAAAATACCATAGAATCTAGCATTCCTGTGAACCCTAAAGCATTCTTTAACTTCATTAGAAACAAGAGAGGAGGTCACTCATCGTTACCTGCGAAAATGAAAGGAAATAATATAATTGCAGACACTGGGCAGGATATCGCTAATCTTTTCGCCAAACAGTTTCACTCTGTTTACCTACCAGTGACTGCGGAGCCGAATACCTCTGACTTAATAAATAGGTATGTTGCTAAGGGAAAATCATATTCCAGCTTGCACTTTACTGAAAGAAATATATTGGAATACATTAAAAAGATCGATGAAACTAAAGGCTCTGGGCCAGACTCAATACCTCCCATATTTATTAAACGTTGTGGTCGAGCCTTAGCACTACCGTTATCTCTTATATACAACGAGTCAATGGAATCTGGCATTTTCCCCGATGAGTGGAAAAAGGCTAGAATCTTACCAATTTTTAAAAAAGGTGAACGAGAAGATGTTAAACATTACCGGCCAATATCGATTTTATCATCATTTTCGAAATTATTTGAATCGATTGTGTATTCCTCTATATGCCAATTTATTAATGACCAAATTAGCGTGCATCAGCATGGTTTTAGGCCAGGGTGCTCTACTTTGACCAACTTAATTCCATTTGTCTCGGAGCTGTCTGATGAAAAAGATCATGGATATCAGGTTGATGCAATTTATACCGACTTCAGCAGCGCCTTCGACAAATTGAACCATACGATACTTGTAGCTAAATTAAATCAACACGGCATCGAAGGTTTGCTGCTGAAGTGGTTTGACTCCTATTTACAGAATCAACCCCAGTGCGTTGTTGTGGACGGACATAATTCTCAGACGTATATTGCTACATCTGGTGTGCCTCAAGGTTCCCATCTGGGGCCTTTACTTTTTTCCATATTTATAAATGATATTACAGACAACATTAATCATTGTAAGGCACTCCTATTCGCCGACGATCTCAAAGTTTTTCGTCCAGTCAAAACCCACTACAACTGCACCTTAATCCAGATTGACCTAAATGAGATAAGAAAGTGGTGCGAAGTTAACCTCATGACTCTCAACTTGAATAAATGTTTTCTGGTGAGGTACACTAGGAAGAAAAAACCACTGTCTATCGATACGAGATTGGCGGAGTTGATTTAGAGGAAGTGGAAGAAATGAGAGATTTAGGAGTTATTATAGATAATAAGCTGAAATTCACTTCTCATATAAAGTATTGTACCGCTAAAGCAGCACAGATGTTGGGTTTTATCAAAAGAAATACCATAGATTTCAAATTCCCTCAAACGAAAATTCTACTCTACAACTCCTTAGTCCGCAGCCATCTCGAATATGCAAGTGTTGCATGGTGTCCTTTTTATGCAAACCAATCACAACGAGTTGAGAGTATTCAAAGATCATTTACGCGTCACTTAGCATTCTGTTCTCATGGTTTTTCGCATCGACAACCCTATGAGGAACGTCTGGCTAAATTTAACATGGTCAAACTCCGAGACAGGAGAGTGATGTATGACATAGTTTTTCTTTACAACACTATTAACCATAAAGTAAATTGTGAGTACCTGCTCAGTCGCGTTGCACTTAAGGCCCCTTATATTATCCGAGAGCTAAATTATCCAAAATTTTCTATACCCCGCCCTGTAGATCAAATCTAGGCTTACAGTCTCCGGTTAAGCGCATTCTTGAGGAGTATAATTTAATAAATGGTCGCATCGAATTGGATGTGTTTCATGACTCTTTATATAGTTTTAAGCAAAAGATTTGGGAGCATTTCAAAATTTAGTAATATTATTGTTATTAATTATATAAAATTATTTAGTATTTCATAGTTATTTGGCAAAGTTATGTACACCGTAATTGTTATACATATCAGACACAATACCCTGTAATATATAAAACTAGTTGGTAAGGATAATATGTGTAATGTGGTTGTACTTATTAAATAAATAAATAAATAAATACATGATGTTTTTATTTAATTTTTAATTTATACTATTTTATTTTTCTTTCTTAATACATAATATAATCTAGTATTTCTTACAATTTACTGATTTAGGGAAATGTCTGTCTCACTTGCAACATTATTTAGCTGTCTGTGTGCGTGTTGGCGAATGTAAGTATGTGATGCTCACGCAAAATCAATTAAAATGTTACTTCTATAATGACAGAAACTATGAATTAAACTATCGTTCTATGCGTTATTATTCTAGGTTAAAAATTATGTTTAGAATTTTGAATTGAAACTAAAATGCCGGGTTGCGTAGTAGTAACACTTTGTTAAAATAATTATACAAGTAATCTATATCTAATATATATAAAAATGAATTGCTGTTCGTTAGTCTCGCTAAAACTCGAGAACGGCTGGACCTATTTGGCTTATTTTGGTGTTGAATTATTTGTGAAAGTCCAGGGAAGGCTTAAAGGGTGAATAAATATGAATATTTCCGGAAAAAAATTAATATAAACAAAAATTTTGTTTTTCCTTTGATCTGTCCCCCGTCGTTCAGAAATCAAATTGAAAGAATAATTTAAAATAAATAAATAATAAGATTTTATAATCTTTCTTTCTAAATGATACTAAGCACTTCTTGGCCAACATTCAGAAATACCCGTAAATGATTAGCCTAAATAATTATAAAATAACTATAATATAACCTAAATAATATATAGTCTGAGAATCGGTCGTCATCTATTTTTTATACCCCAAAAATTTTAATTATGACTTTTCTTATAACTTTATCTGGCAATACAATGTTTGCTGGGTCAACTAGTAAGATATAATTTTGTATTTTATCAGTTTCAATGTAAAATAACACGAAGTGTTTGTTACTAAATTTGACAGATGCCATTGAGTGTCAAGATACTACGCGCACAAGCATCTAATAGTATTGCCCTAATAAAAAAGGTATTGTGCTTAGTTGCAGTGCAAAGGAGACCAATTCTTAATATGAGACACTTTTTTTTATTATACTAGCTGACCCAGCAGACCTCGTACTGCCTCAATGAATAAATATAAAACCTAAAATTTTGTTTAAAATAAACTTAAAACAAACAAAAGGAATCCTTTTTTGATTAAAACAAATAAAAAAAATGCTCGGTATGATTGAAATTTTATAATTATTTTAGATTAATTACACATGATATTACTTGCTTACAAAACAGAGTTTTCCTAAAATACCTACTGGCTATTTATAAGGTTTCAATTTGATATTTACAGACACACACAGTTATGATACAGTCTGTTAATTAGTTTTAAGCTTTCTGATATATTTTTGGGTTGTTTCGTGGTGCGGTTAAATTGAGAAATTTAATTTGTGACAAAAATTTATTAATCTACATAAAAATAATCTGATAGATATTTAAAAACTGTAGTTATTCTACCAACTATAGTTGAAAATTATTTTATTTTTTACCTCCTAAGAGATAGAAAGATATATAGATTCTAATTAGTTATTTATTTCAAACTATTTCAATTTGATTTCTCAGCGATGGCGGACACATCAAAGGAAGAACAGAATTTTTGTTTATATTTATTTTTTTCCGAGAATTTTCATATTTATTCACCTTTTAAAGCTTTCCTGGATCCCCACAAATAAATCAAGACCAAAATTAGAAAAATCGGTCCAGTCGTTCTCGAGTTTTAGTAAGACTAACGAACAGCAATTCATTTTTATATATATAGATTATTAGTAATCCTATGCATAATAGCGACAATTATTAGGCATATTGTCCAACATCATTGGGTACTACCACATAGTAGGGATAGATACTTAGGTATTAAATAAATGTAAAGTTCAGAGTTCGTCTGGGCAAGCGCTGCCACCATACACTTAAAAGTACTAGTGTATAAACAATCTGACAGCCCGATAATGGGTCACCAAACATGATTTGTCAATGTGTGCAGTGGTTTCACAGTGGTCACCTTTTTGCTCTTAATAGTGATTTTCACTATAACACTAGATTTAACTATAGACTAGATCAATTTTAACAAAAAAACAACCGACTTCAAAAACACTATTCCAAAATAACAGATAATATTATGCACTAAAAATATAAAAATAATTGTGTATTTATATACAATCTAATTAATTAATCTAATTCTAGTTACGATTATTGTTATTTTTGGAATCGCCACAGATCGCACCCTTACTGTAAGTCGTTTAGGAGTAAGGAGTTCCATTTCCAATAATATTCGACTACGACAATTACTTGACCATAACTACGTTATGGTAAATGACTTAAATATCCTAATAGCCTAAAAAAGAGTAAGCCGAGTATCGTGAATTTGCTCCTAAGAATTGAAGAGTTCCGTTACTTTGTCATGGATTCCGTAATCAGAACCCAACCACCAACTATCACCAAACTATCTTTGAAGTGTATCGTTTTCAATAAAAAAAGAATCATCGAAATCGGTTCACCCAGTCGAAACTTTTGAGGTAACAAACATAAAAAAATAAAAAAAACATACCGACGAATTGAGAACCTCCTCCCTTTTTTGAAGTCGGTTAGTAAGGGATTGCTTGTAAATAATTCTAGTAGGCACCATAAGATACATAATAGCTTTAAGGGTAAATGTATACACTTTTATAATAAAGTCCCAGCCACTGTTCAGGCATTATCTATAAATAAATTTAAATGTTTTATAAAAATAATGGCTCTGTCATAAATTCTATTACTCCACAGCTGAATACCTAAGTGATCAGACAGCCTGGGACTAGATTATGATTATTTTATAGCGATAGAAATGACTGTACAATATTGTATATTTTTATTAAGAAAAGAGCGCAAAAAAAGAATGCTGGCAGAGTTTCTTGCGCCGCTTCTTCTCTCTCAGCCATTTGTTTTCGAAGCGGTAGTAGAATCTAGGATATTAGAAATGACATCAAAAAGAATTCTAAAGGAATCAATTTTGAGAAAATAAATGCCTTTTATGCCTTTTAAGATATTTTAAGAGTATGACTGCCACCACCTTTGGAATCCTTGCATTATTATATCCTATAATTTATAATCTATGAGTAAGAAACCCAAATGGGCCAATATGCTATCTCATGTACGTTAATAGCCTATGTGGTGTACTACGCCAATGTTCAGCATAGATGTCCGCGGATGACCTATGTACTCTTCGTGCCGGCACCGACCTCGCTGAGACGTGTCGTTTGGTTCAACAGGACATTGACTCGGTAATCAAATGGTCACATGACAATGGTATTATGTTAAATGCAGATAAAACAAAACTTCTAGTTATTGGCTCACCTTATCTTCGTTCTACAGGTTCACCGCCTCCCTTGTATGCACACAGTTTTAACTGCTTTCATAATAATTTAAGTAATTGCCTATGTAATCCTATAGAAAAAGTTAATTTTGTAACATACTTGGTAATAACTTACATAGGTGTTAAAGTAGATGCTAATTTTTATCAATATTTGTTAATTACACTTGTATAAAATCAATGTTCTAATAAGCATTAATGTATTACAAGAGACTTGATCCTGCAGACTATGTTACCTTTTAAGATTCTTTCTGTAAATGATTAATATGATAAAAAAAAATAATAATAAACGTTATATATTATCTATAGCTACACAACTGTCAGGGCAAATCATCTGTAAAAATTTAAAGTAGTGTTTAAATTCTCTTTGGTAAAAATCTTCTGTCATTGAAAGTTTGTAAACAAAAATCCATGAACTAAATTTTCAGTAATATGTTTGCAAAGAAATGTGTAATTTCTGTGAACTGTGGACTTGGCGAATTACGACATTTGTGATTGCAATTTTCTTTACTATTATTGGCTTCATTTATGGACCGCTGTATACATCTCTATTGTTTACAAGTAAATATTCTATTGTATCGAATTAATTAATTTTATGTTAATTTGTAATAAGCTATTAATTAAGTTGCCCTGTGCTTCCTCGGGGCATAAAACAAATAGGACCCCAGGCCCAAGGTTGTCGTAAGAGGCGACTTATGGCAATTACCAGTGGGAGGCTCCTTTGCACATGTGCTGGCTAGGTTATGCGTACCACAACGGCGCCTATTTCTGCCGTGAGGAAGTAATGTGTAAGTATAAGTAATGTGTGTGTGCATTATTGTGTTTCGTTCTGAAGGGCGCCGTATGTCGTGAAATTACTGAGCAAATGAGACTTAACATCTTATGTATCAAGGTGACAAGCGCAATTTTTGGGTTTCTTTAAGAATCCTGGTTGGCACTGCATTGTAAGAGGCAGAGCGTATCAATTACCATCAGCTGAACGCTGAACTGAAGCCACAACCTGAGAGTTGAACAAGATTTTATCAAGGATACGTCACTCGACGATTGGCTAAGTTGGAAAGAGCACTCGCACGGAACGCCAGAGGTCGCGGGTTCGAGTCCCGCATAGTTCATAAAATTTTGTTTTCAAATTTTATTTGTGTATAATCTGCTTATTTAGATTTCTATATATGAAACTGTATGGATATCTTTAAATCAAAGTTTATAAGGTTGTGACAATAATATATTGGCGTCAGATGCTGCAACCCTGATCGACTAACCCTCTCAACAATTACAATAAATAAAAAAAAATAACAATCTTTAATAGCAAACTATTCTAAGCAAGAACTTTATTTTAAAAGTATTCATCCCATTCTATCCCCACACAATTCCTACAAAAAATTTTATTCATTAAATTTGCTAAGCTTGACTGAACTGTCTTTGATCACTGAAATTTTTTTTCGAGTAAAACGCAAATAAAAAGTGATGTAAAAAAAATCGCACGTAATATGTTTGTAGTACTACGTTCAATTGTGATATTCATAGATATCTAGTTCCTCGCCACTTGTGATGATTGTTGGATTCCCTGAATATTTCGTGCATATTTATTTTTAATGAAAAAGGAGGATAAGCGAACCCACGGGTCACCTTATGTTAAGAAATCACCGCTACCCAGACTCTCATGAAACACCAGAGGAAACACAGGAATATAACCGGTCTTTTAAAAAGACATACACGCTTTTTTTAAGGTACCCATATCGTATCATCTTGGAAACACCGCACGAGGATGCTCACTTCACAGCTTAGTTGCACGGTGAAGAAAGTTCCTTCAAAACCGCTCTATGGAGGAATCCAGATGGTGGGGATGATATCCTAATATGTGGCGTGCCCTCCGAAGGTGGAATTCGGTGGCAGGGAATCTGGTAAAACAGCTCTTCGGAATACTCCCCGTAATAAATGTGGTAAAAGACACACAATGAAGCGACGTCTCTACGCAACGCCACGTTATTGAGCCATTCACAGAGAACTGCGTCCCTGACAATTCGAGCATCTCTGCGTTGCACGCGGTCAAATGGTTCGAGCTGATACTGGGGTCAGACCAGAGATGACAGAAATCCTACTAATATTATAAATGTGAAAGTTTGTATGTCTGGATGTATGTTTGAACTTCTTTAACGCAAAATCTACAGAATAGATTTTGATAAAACCTTACAATAATATAGCTTATACACCAGAATAACAAATAGGCTATAATTTATAAAACTATAGTGTGAATTATACAAAATATAAAAGAAGTGTGATTGTTACTAATGAATACAACTAGCGCCATCTCTTATCAACTAGCAAGGGAAAGATCAATACAATTTATATGGCAAAACAACGTCTGCCGGGTCAGCTAGTACACGATATGTGGCCGGAATCGCCTTTAGTACAGCGGTAGAATTATAATGAGTCCAACTCGAAATTGCCTATGTCTTAACTATTCTAAGTATAAGTCTTACACTTATTTGTTATTAAAACTATGGGAGTATATCTTAAGGAATAAACAGGCAGATGGTAATTGATCACTACTGCACTGCACATCGCCATGCAATAAATGCTATCCTCATAGATCATTACATAGAGTATCATCACTTAGTTTTATTGGTCATAACCACATTCATAATGTTAATACGAGGAACAAACATAAACTTGTTATGCCTACTATTCGATTGGGTCGAGTAAGTAAGTCTTTTGTTGGGCCATGTATATGCTTCTATATTAAGATCCCAGAAAATGTACAAAACAAATGTGTTACGAAATTTAAAAGAATTGTTAAAAAACGTTTGTGTGGGAAAGGTTACTATAGCATAAACGATTTTCTTATTGACACCACGGACTGGGAATAGAGCGAACACCCTCAGGCTATTTAATTATAAATGTTTATTGTACGATATCACATTGTAACCCATATTTTTATATTTAAAAAAAAGCCCGCTGAGTTTCTTGCGCCCATTATTCTCAGGTCTGAGGCAGTCTCTTTTGAATGGGTAGTTTTTGACGTCCAATAAGTGATTTTGAATCCTATTTTGAATAAAAATATTGGAATTTGAATTGTAAGTTGAAGAAAGTTCCTAAAATCATACGGAGGACATAATCAACCGACCATCATTTTGAAAATCATTACTTATAAATATTGTTCCTAACCTTTTTATGACAATAAGGTACGAGACGAGCAGGACGTTCAGATGATGGCAATTGATACGCCCAGCCCATTACGATGCAGTGCCTACACATTATTGCTTCACGGCAGACAAGGCGTCGCTGCGGTGTCCTTAATCTAGTCGGCATCCTGTGCAAAGGAGCCTTCCACTGATATCTTGTACTGAAATATTTACATATTTTTAACGTTCCGTTCCTATTTATACTAAAACACTACTTACTATTCGGTAGTGTTTAAGTCACCTATGAGGCGATATGTTTAACTCGGCTATCACTAGTGCATTTAATTTACATTTCTGTGTTTCTGTTTCATCATATTTAAATAAAAACCATTTTAGAATTACAATTATTTTTTACTCGCTTTTTATTAGTTTCACCTGTATGTATGTTTGTTTGTAACCGACTCATTTGGACGCGATTTTGACTCACCTTAAATGGCCAGATTTCGTTCAAACTTCATAGATTTATCGAGGACCGATGACAATACATTAATATGATAAAATTATTCCATTTTTCCAATTGCAAAATAAGATATTTGTTAATTTATATAATTTTCATCTTTATATATAATTAATTTAAATAATATATATACTACTAACTGACCCAGCAAACGTTGTATTGCCGATATTAAAATCGCGATACAAAAGTACCTAACTGTTGATCCTACGATCCACAGTTAGGTACTTTGTGAATCTACATGGGTGAAAATTTGAAGTTGTATGTATTTTTTAATGCTGACTCATAATCAAACAAATTTAAAAAAAATGTCAAAAAAATTAAAAAAAAATTTGGCATATAAACATTTAGGGGGATGAAAAATAGATGTTGTCCGATTCTCAGACCTACCCAATATGCACTCAAAATTTCATAAGAATCAGTCAAGCCGTTTCGAAGGAGTTTAACTACAAACACCGCGACATGAGAATTTTATATACGAGTATTAGATTTATTTTTTAGTTTGGTTTTCTACGTATAAATAGCGTGTTTTTTAGTTTTTTTAACTACAATTTATTTTGTTTCAGAACACATCGATGAAGTGAAGGCGCAAATAAAAAATGAATTCAAACTGTTTATATTTATGTGGTCTGTAATAGTCATTTGTTGGATTATCTTTATAACGAATTCTTTTCTCCTGACAACTGTCTGTCAAAAAAGAATTGCTCTTATTAACTGCTACGTTGTCTTATCTATGTTCCACGTCTTACTGTCTTTCCTGCTCTGTGTCAGTTACATGATATACTGTTTAGTTTTTGATCTGTATGTTTTTGATCATTCGAAAAATCGCGAAGGTAACGATGTCGGCGCAGTTTTGACCCTTTTTCTATTAGATATAGGGTATATATTTGTTTGGACGCTTGTTATTTTCGCTGTTTGTAATTATAAATTGTCGTTAAAGTGAATTTTTTTGTGTGTTATTTGTAAAATAGATTGATCGTAGATGAGGAGTAATTAAAATTAATATATACCTACATATTAACGAATTATGTATTTACCGAATTCCTAAAAAAATCCGTGATAACATCCATTCGAAAATAGAATTTAAAGAATTCCTTGAAAGTGATTTTGAAATATACGGCAAAAGTTTTGTCACATTGTATATTGTTTTTTTTTTATACAGGGTGGTTTTTTGAGAAGGGAGGTGATGGCCAAGTCGGAAACTACGAGTCTTAGAGAAAAATCGTGAAAGGAGTCTTGCCAAATTTGAAAAATTTTGGTATTTCCTTTCATTTTAAGTAATACATTTCTTAGCTCTGATCCTTATCAGCAACAGAGTCAATACAATAATACAGGGTGTGTTTTTTTTGAAATATCATTCGGGTCCATTTCCGTCAAACGTTCAAGAAATTTTAACAACTAAATATGCCGTTGTTTTCTTATAAATCGCGGGCTTGACTCCTTTCACGACTTTTCTCTAAGACTCGTAGTTCCTGACTTAGCCATCACCGCTCTTCTAAAAAAACCACACTGTAGAAGAAGTGGAGAAATGAGCGTACGGGTCAATTGATCTTATGTGATTTTTTTTACAAACGGGCAAGAGTCTCACGTGATGGGGAGTAGTGAAGCAACTACCCATGGACATTCGCAACAACAGGTGTCAAGAGATGCGTTGCCGTCCTTTAAGGTAGGATTATGCTCTTTTATTGAAGGTCCCTAAATCGTATCGGCTCGGGAAAACAGCATCCGGTAAAAGATTCCACAAAGTAGCTGTGCGAGGCAAGAAATATCTTTCAAAACGCGGGGTTGTGGAATGCCAGACGTCATCGTGATGCGGATGGTACTTTGTATTTTGACGTTATGTCCGGTGGTGGAACCCCAACCGCTCCTTTGAGCACTTCCCGGGTTCAAAAGCGTTAGAAGATGCAGAGAGAACCCACATCTCTACGTGACGGCAAATAATCAAGCCGATCGGAGATGACTTGATCGTCAGTGATTCAAGCGGCTCTTCGTTATATGGTCAAATGGAAGAAGCTGGTATTGTGGAGAGCCCGCCTAGAGGTGAGAACAGTACCTAATCCATCTGAGGCCGAATTTCCGTCTTATATAGCTGCAGGCGGTGGCTTTTAGTGAAAAACTGTCGCGCCTTACTGAGTAAACCAAGCTTTTTAGATCCCAGTTCACCTGGTCACTGATCTCCGTATCCCACATTTTCCTACAATATAAGAGGTATCACAGGAGCGTTACCTACATCTTAAGTAAGATTCTGGAAGGTACGGAGAATCTTTGGGTAAAATCTGTTTGAAGAGGTGTCATATGGTGTAAAAGGGGATGCTGCCAAATAGATTGATACAAGATTGGGACCGACACCGAAGCTTTTGATAAATGTGGACATTCTTACAATAAGTGAAATAATTTTAAGAACAACACTATGTTATGTATACATTATACTAGCTGGAAACCGAGGTGGTTTGCTTCACCTAAACAATTGCATATAATATATAAAAAATTGCCGCCTCCGCAGTTCCGCCTTGAACACGATTCATGCAATTGGATCAAAATATTGCCTCAAAGGCCCATAACGCAATATGGGACTTATGAGGAAGCTTATTGTCGCTCAGAGGATAATGCTCGGAGTTTCACTGCGAGATCGAATCAGAAATGAGGAGATCCGTAAGAAAACCAAAGTCACTGTCACAGCCCAGATGATTGCGAAACTGAAGTGGCAGTGGGCAGAGCACATAGCTCGACGGACAGATGGCCGTTGGCGCAGTAAAGTTCTCCAATGGCAACCACGTACCGGAAGACGTAGTGTTGGTAGGCCCCCCACAAGATGAACTACTGGCATATGTTGGATGACAGCAGCACAGGTCCTATCGTTGTGGAGATCTTTGGGGGAGGCCTTTGTCCTGGACGTGGAAGTGGACGTCTTCCGAATGGAATGATGATGATTTGCCTCAAATAAATATTATATGCCTATGGGTACTCAAGATATACCCGTATTAATAATAGCTTTATCGGCCAGTAATTAATAACCACTCACCTATTACTTTAGTGAGCATGACGTTTGCAATAACGATGAAATATCAGGAAACGCAAAAGTTCTCGAAGCGTTGTAGATATCCCGTTTAAAAAGTTTTACCATCAGTTAACCTTACCTCGGGATCGAATAAAAAGTCAAATCGACAGACCAACCAATCGATACAAAAAATAAACAAATATTTCAGTAAATTGAATAATTTTTCAGCGTTTTAAAAGTTAGACCATTAGCGAATAATGAAATTGTTCAACACTCGCGGGAAACAGATTTACGTGCAGACAAACATACGGACAGACAGATGAGTGAGGCGTTCATTATTGTGTACACCCAGACGATTTATTGGACACAAGAAATATACACAGACAGACGCAAAGTTCAATGGAATAAAATATAAATGTTAATAGTCAAGATTGTAGTCATAATTTTGTCCAAGTTCTTAGTTTAGATAACGATGGAAATTTCCAGCATAAGTTATTTCTAATATTATCTTTAGTCTGCAATCCGAATGATTTTAAACCACGAAATCTTTATCATTTAATAAGATCACTCTATCTGTCCGTTAGAATCTAGACGAAGAGCAAGAGGTAAAGAGAGACAGAGGGAAAGATATAAGTAATCTAGACTCTAGATTCTTAACTCTTTCTCTCTCTCATGAAGAGAATCCTTCCCTACTAACAGCCGATGCGACCATTCTGCGGTAGTACCAAATCACCAAAGCTTGGTAACTATTTTCCTAAAGGAACACATTTAGTATTAAGTTGAATTTTATATCAAAATACTAACAGACAATGTTGAAGATTAGAAACACTCAAACCCAATAAAATATCCATTACATGTACGCCTGGTTCTGTCATAAAGTATAACCTATTGATGATGTCAAAATTCGAAGCTTATTTGGTTATGCAATACAGTACCTCCGATTGTTGGAGGAACAGGATTCTAAGAGATGTTGAATGTTAAAAATAATGCTTTTCAAAAACTCTAATATAAGTCTGCTGCTAAAAATGAACTTATTCAATGAAATATAATAATAGTTATTTATGCAACTGTTGCGTAATAATTAAAACACGAATGTGGATTTATCTCACGAGATACAAGACTTTATCAACACCCATAATATGAATCCTCTAAAAGATTCTGAAACCTTACTGCTAACATTAAAACAGCCAGTCCTAGTAGTAACCTAATATCATCCATAACTGATTATATACAAATAAACTAGGTAAGTAGATATTAATGAAAAAAATATTTATTTAAGTAATAATTTACATTTTGTATAGTGAGTTTTGAGCTTATTCTTTGAGCATGAAGGGATTGAAAAAAAAAAGGAGTGTTGTTATGAAATTCAGTACAACATTACAACACTCGTTTGGATGATGTAATGGTTCTAAGAACATTGGGTGTTTTAATGTTGGCAATAAGCTAACTGTTTCAGAATCTTTAATAGAGGATTTAAAGCATGGGTGGAGATATATATACTGAACATCTGTCTTGCCCATTTGCCCTTTTAATTCTAAAAAAGTCATTGTTTTGCAAAAGAAACGGTGTAAGAAAATCCAATTTATAATTGAGGCTACTTCATATTTTGAAAAAGCATCCGTGGCGTGATACTTAGAACTTTTGATACTCACCATAGAGCCCCCGGATTGATTCTCGCCCACCATATGCCAATTGTACGTTTCTTTGTAGATTTCTCTGGTCTTTCACGAGCATGCGCTGCGGTGCATAAGCTACGGTGATCACATACCATCAGGTGACCCTTACATATGCTTGTTTGTACTCGTCTTCCATAAAAAAATCGCTCAGATATTAACTTTATTGTTTTACTGCCGTTTTCACTAATGTATCTCTAGTTATGGATATACTGCTGTCACCGTTTAATGAAAAGATCTTATCTATCCATAGTTATGTCCAATAAAGTTATATCATTAGTTATAGCCCAATGCGATATGTCGATAGGTTATTGAAATGTAATTAAGCGTAAAAGGATAGATTTGTCTACCTCTAGTAAGTTAAACTAAGGATAGATAGGTTGTTGAAAACGGCCGTTAAATAAAAATAAAATAAAATAAGCCTTTATTGCTGTTATTTTGAACTTAATTAACACAACATATTAAAAGTTTAATAGGGGTAACAAAATATCATTAACTTAAACTATCAATCTATCGTTGGCATTCGGTTGTTTTCTCCTTGTAACAGCTTGTCTTTCGACAAAGGCCTCCTCTAAGGCTTCCCACTTGTCTCTATCTTTTGCTATACGTAACCATTCTGGGCTCGCTGCTTTATTAAAATCATCTTCCCATCTCTTTGTCTGTCTTCCTCTGCTTCGTGTGCTTTCTCAAGGGTACCATTCGGTTACAATTTTGGTCCGAATTTTGGTTGAAAACGGCCGTTAGTTGATGTTAAATACTATAATTTTAACGTTATCAAATCTAATCAAAATCACTTTATTAATAAGTGAAAACACATTGTACATTTTCCCCTGCGACTGTACAAGTGAATGCTAAAAATGCTCATCAAGCTGTACACTCGCGTACAAAACGACAAGAGCGCGGCACAGTCGAGCACAACACTCATTAACTCTCATATATTTCGTCTACCCTCATAATATTCTAGTTGGCTTTTCAAATGTTTTCTGCTTCAAATTTTTTGTACAGATATAATGGAGCAGGAGCAGTTATCACTTATCTTCAAGTGACCTTAATATTCATTTGTTCTCCGATTTTAAAAAATATAACGAACTTTACACACGTACCACAAGCTCTGTAACAAATTATATATATTTACTAGCTGACCCAGCAAACGTTGTATTGCCATATAAAGTGATTAAAATAATTCAATAATTAACATTTTTGGTGTATAAAAAAAAACGACCGATTCTCAGTCCTACCAAATATATCGTACTACAATTATTGTATTCGATTGTCATCTTGCAACCCTATAAAGGATTTGTGGAAGGAACAGAATAATATAAAAATCACGATACAAAAATAGTTGTAGATCGTATTTTTAATGCTGAACCATAATAAAATAAAATGAAAATGTCAAAAAAATAAAAAATAAAATTTAGGGATGGGTCACTCTTATCATTTAGGGGTATAGATGTTGGCCGATTCTCAGACCTACCCGATATATACACGAATTTTCAAACAAATTGTTTCAACCATTTCGGAGGAGTTTAGTAACAAGCACCGGGATACGAGAATTTAATCTTAATAAAACATATTATGTATTTATCTATTGAATTCTCAGCAATAAAAAAAAATTGGCAGTTGTAGACACCTCCGAAAGAAGTGAAAACTTTTTTATTTTGTGATAAATAATTGCCTATATAAGTAAGTATATTTCTTTATTAAGTTATCTATATGTGATTAAAAGTAGTTCTTAATTAACGCAGAAAAATCTGACTAAATCGTAAGCCAAAAGCACTTAAATCCTGTCCTGCACTGAGACTAACAGATGGAAAACTTAATTAAAAAAGCGTATTAAAATTCCACGCATGCCCCACGTTTCGTTTATTAAAAAACTTGGATGAGTTAATGCTAAGTCGCTTTCTTTTTGCGAAACAATCCGATATTCCGACGGTTGCAATGTATGGCATGCGTATGATGCATCATCATACATTTTATATTAGTTCATACACCTGATTTATATAGACAAGGCTTATTCTTTGGTTATGTTTATAATAAACGTTCAGTCACCTTTTTGCTCTCAATAGTGATTTACATTATTATAACACTAGAAATAAGGGATTGCTTGTAACTAATTCTGGTAGGGTTCATAAGAAACACAATAGCTTTAAGGGTAAATGTATACACTTTTATAATAAAGTCCCAGCCACTGTTCAAGCATTATCTATAATAAATTTAAATGTTTTATAAAAAAATTGCACTGTCGTAAATCCTACTACTCCACAGCTAAATATCTAAGTGATCGGACGGCCTGGGACTAGATTATTTTATAGCGATAAATAAGACTGTACAATATTGCATATTTTTATTGAAAAGAGCGCAAAAAAAGAATGCTGAGAGAGTTTCTTGCGCTTCTTCTTCTCTCTCAGAGCGCCAATTGTTTCCGAAGCGCTAGTAGTATCTAGTATATTAGAAATGACATCAAAAATTATTCTAAAGGAATCAGTTTTGAGAAAATAAATGCTTTTATGCCTTTTAATCGTATTTTCTTTGATAAACGCGAGTGTTACACATTTAAATAAAACATTTTTAAAGGATCAAAATGCGTGTTATTGGTACTGTGTTTTACATTAGATTTTTGCTAAATAGTTACATTTTTAGGGTTCCGTAGCCAAATGCCAAATGGCAAAAAACGGAACCCACAAAGATTAGTCATGTCTGTCTGTCTGTCCATTTATGCCACTTTTTTCCAAAACTATAAGAACTAAACTGTTGAAACTTGGTAAGTATTCTGTGAACCGCATTAACATTTTCATGCAAAAATAGAAAAAAAAAATTTGGAGGTTCCCCATACTTTGAACTGAAACTCAAAAATTTTGTTACGTGTGGGGTAGTTATGGATAGGTCTCTAACCCCCCCTCTAACTTCTAAAATAGGAAATTGAGAAAACTAAAAAAAATTATGATGTACCATGCAAACTTTCACTGAAAATCGGTTTGAACGAGGTCTAGTAATTATTTTTTTTAATACGTATAAATGATGAGAGCTCATAATGAGGATTTTGAGGTAAGATTTTTTGCCTTTTCCATTTAAATAATTTAATCTATACTAATATTATAAAGCTGCAGTGTTTGTTTGTTCGAACGCGCTAATCTCTGGTACTACTGGTCCGATTTTAATGATTCTTTCAGTGTTGGGTAGTCCATTTATCGAGGAAGGCTATAGGCTATGTTTATTTTTTTTCAAAATTAGGGATCCGTAATAAAATTGCTATTTTGTAACACAAGGATTCGAAAACCTATTTTTGCGTGCGCTGCAAAAACTATTGACAATAGAACAAAATGATGTACAGGCTATAATATAGGCAATATTTTATTACTTATAAAACTATCGCGTGAATTATACTTTATATGGGAAAACAACGTTTGCCGGGTCAGCTAGTATATTTCATATTATGTTACTTGCTGCTACGAAACCCTTCATGGGCGATTCCGATCTGCACTTTGGCTACTTTTTTTATTATTATTTTAGCTGACCTGACGACCTTTCTGAATATCTTTTTCAGGGTGATTGCAGATGAAATTAATCAAGATAGTATTTGTCATAAATAAAATTTAAAAAATTTGAAAAACAAAATTTTATGATAACGATGCGAGACTCGAACCCTCGGTCTCCGGCGTTCCGTGCCGGTGCTCTAACCAACTGAGCCAACCGTTCGAGTAACATATCGTTATAAAATCTTGTTTGCTTTGTTCAACTCTCAGGTTGTGGCTTCATCTACAGGATCTACTTTACAGTTGATAACCTGCTCAACCCCAATATTTGCCTATTAGGACATTTACTTGAAATGTCGCTCTTGTAAATCTAAACAATATGCTATGTTTTTAAAGTGATAACCCTCACTTCTAGGATTAATACACAAATAAAATTTGAAAAATAAAGTATTTGTCATAGTTTTCATTATGAAGTTTAAAGGACTTGAAACGTCCCTAACCCTATACACAATAGTGTCATGGCAGCAGAAAAAGGCGTCACTGTATTTCTCATCTAGCTGATCTAGAAAGCATTCTGTGCTAAGCAGCCTCCGACTGGTATGTAGTAATAAACTATATATATATATATATATATATATATATATATATATATATATATATATATATATATATATATATATATATATAAAAGATTTCCACGTATATAGTCACTCATCACGATATCTCTGGAACCATTAGAGCTAAAGACTTGAAATTTGGTAGGAATATTGCTTTCACCGAGTAGAGGTCAGCTACGAACGGATTTTTCAAAATTCCACCCGTAAGAGTTTTTTTTTATTATGAACAGATCAACGTCTGTCGGGTCAGCTAGTTGTATAGTAATACCTGTTTATTTCTTGCAGTCATCACCTTGCGTAGAGACGTCGCTTCATTGTGTGTCTTCTACCGCATTTATCACGGGCAGTGTTCCGAAGATCTGTTTCACCTGATTACTGCCGCCAAATTCCACCTTCACACGACACGCCACAAATTCAGATATCATCCCCACCATCTGCATGTGTGGGCGGTCCTCCACAGTGCGGTTTTCAAGGAACATTCTTCCACGTACAACAAAGCTGTGGAATGAGCTTCCTTGTGCGGTGAAAAAAAGCGCGTACAAGAAGTAGTGAAGTAGAAAGCCGGCAAAGATCCTGTGATTCCTCTGGTGTTGCAAGAGAATGAAAACTAATACAGTACATAAGTGTTACATTTTTAACAGCTGGTATTTGTGACGAGCTTGTATCTTTTATTTATGAAAATACTGATGGTAATTGATACGCCCGTCCATTACAATAAAATGCTGCTCAGTATTCTTCAAAAGCCCAAAAATTAGGAGCGGCACTACAATTGCGCTCATCAGACATGAGGTGTTAAGTCTCATTTGCCCAGTAATTTCACTAGCTACGGCGCCCTTCAGACGGAAACACAGTAATGTTTACATATTACTGCTTCACGGCAGAAATAGGCGCCGTTGTGGTACCCATAATCTAGCCGGTATCCTGAACAATGGAGTCTTCCACTGGTAAAGTAGGTCTTAAGTATGTTGACAACGTATTACAGGTCACCCTTAGATTTCAGGATCAGAATTTGTAAAACATTACACATGTGTACTATGACTAGAAAAGCATTAAAAATTATCATACTTTATTCATAAATAAAATGTAAGTATAGTGCAATATAGAAATACATAGTAAACAGGATCGTTTCACTAATTTGGTGCAACATAAAACTCGCACAAGGTCACTGTCCAAAGGTAAATTTGAAATATCCATGGTACAAAATTACTATGGAGATAGAACGTTAAAAAAACAAGTTCCATACTTACTCAATAGTTTACCCGAGGACATAAGACGTCAGCCTACACTTGCTAAATTTAAAAGTTTATTAAAAAACACTTGTTAAATACGTTGTAACCATTTACGTAAATTAATTGTATTAATTAATGAGCTATGTTTATATAAAGCGAGTTACCTGCAGGTAAACAGCGTAAGCAGTTTTGCGGGGCATGTTTTAAATGAAATTTTAACTTTATGAATAAATATATAACATACATACATACATACATACAAAAAATCCCCGTGATAAATGCGGTAGAAGACGAGATCTATAGTATAGTAAGTACGCTACTTAGAATTTGCTAAGACTTAACTTATCTAAAACAAAATGCAATTTAGCTGAGTGTAAGATTAGCATGATCTTTGATTTCGTTTTTATAGTCATTTGAGAGCTGAGAGAGTTTGAGCTGAAACAGCCCAATGCCAGACAAGTTCGCGTTTTATCACACTCAGCTAAGTATAACATAAGTAATGTCAGAGCAAAGTTTAAGTACGGTCTATAGATATGCAAATCTGTCGCATTATACCACTTTTATACCATCACCAGTGGGAGGCACCTTTGCACAGGATGCCGGATAGATTATGGGTACCACAACGGCGCCTATTTCTGCCGTGAAGCAGTAATGTATAAGCATTACTGTGTTTCGGTTTGAAGGGCGCGCGAATAGCTAGTGAAATTACTGGACAAATGAGACTTATCATCTTATGACTCAAAGTGACAAGCGCAGTTGTAGTGCCGCTCAGAATTTTTGGGTTTTTCAAGAATCTTGAAAGGCACTGCATTGTACTGGGCAGGACGTATCAATTACCATCAGCTTAACGTCCTGCTCATCTCGCCCCTTATTATCATATTTTTTTTATCATAAACTAGGTAATATAACTCGTACGAGATTGTAAATAAAGTTATAATATTCAAATTAAAAGTCCCTCATTTTTGGTGTTACAATATTTCACCAAAAAAGGCCTTATTTGCTTAACTTAATTGAATTAAGTTAATCGTTGCGTTGATGCAACAGCTTAATTAATTAATTTATCGGTCAATATTTAGGCTTGATGAAAATATTAGAGTATTTTATAATAAGGATTCCCCTTATATTAATAATTTTGCTAACAATAAAAACTTTTTGTAATATTCTTTTTGAATTAGACGATTTTTATGGAAATCCATATTTATCTAAATATTATGAGTATACTTTGTTCACGAAAGTCTCTCGAATGTTCGACAAGTCAATATCTCCTGAGGATGCCTCGCGCAGAGGCGAATCACGTATCGAATTGATTAAAGGGGGAGTTTTACGTTGGCGATGGATTTTGAATCGTCATTATAAATATATCTTTTTAATTACTCAATTAACCGTATATTCGGAAAAATTTGTGCTCGTGAGAAGAACATACAAGAAACTCAACAGCCACTACGAAGCTAAACTTTTTTGACTATTGCGTTGCGCGCGCACAAGGACATCTAAAAATAAAAGTTTTCAGAAAGTTTCTGACGTTTGCGACATAAATTATTTTTTTTGGTTTCTTCATCCATTATTAGGAAAGGCAAAGGGTTCAAGCCAATACAGCCGTATTCATTAATATTCAATAATTTATTTCACGATTTTTACAATATTGTTCTTTCTACAAACGTAGAATAGCATGACGATTAAATAATTTTAAGGATTGGTTTTGTTACGCCAAAGAAGTATAACTTCTTGCGAGCATACATAAGTACACACACACTTTTATATTTATTTATTAACCGACTTCAAAAAAGGAGTAGGTTCTCAATACTTCGGTATTTTTTTTATGTTTGTTACCTCAAAACTTTCGACTGAGTGAACCGATTTTGATAATTCTTTTTTATTTGAAAGCTGGTGCTTGACGTGTGGTCCCATTGTAATATGGTCTAGATCTGACAGTGGCATCCATGAGAAAACCATAAAAGTCTTAAATTTGCTATACAAAGTGCATGATAAATTTACGAATAACTCAATATCGCGCCAACCGATTTCGATGATTCTTTTTTTATTTGAAAGGATATACTTAAAAGATTGTTTTGTTAGAGTTTGGTTAGGTTACACTTTGGTTAGGTTTAACTAGAATAGGATTAATTAATTAGATTGTATAAAAATATGCAATTATTTTTATAGTTTTTAGTGCATATTATAATATCTATTGTTTTGGAATAGTGTTTTTGAAGTCGGTTGCTTTTTTGTAAAAAATTTTTTAACTATTAGGTACAATAACAGATAACAGGATACAACTATAATCTAATAACAAGTACAGGATATTTTATGTGATCCTGAGATCAAATGAAAATTGTACACATAAATCACCAAATACAGTAAAAAATAATAATAAGTGAAGAAATAAATTACATAATAATGAAATTTAAGTCAAAAATTAAATTATTTTATGTAAACTAGCTAGTTTTATAAAAAGTATTTTTAAACAAGTGTATATTTGTAAAGAATATATCAAAATCAGCACACACTTTTCATTAAATTCTCTACATATTCTTATTATCGGGTTGTTATGCGATACATTATTTTTTCATACACAAATATTTTTATTTCGTAGGTAAATAGCATTTTTTTTTTCTTAAAACTGGTTCGGAAGACAGATTTCCTTAGAGAAAAACGAGCAAGAAACTCTAAGGTTGCTCTTTTCAAAACTGAATGATATTACAGATTATTATTTAAATTAATTTTACAAATCATTTCAACTACAATATATGCAAAGTGATGCAACAAAAAAAAATATTATTTGAGGAAATCGAAAATAGTCATGGAATACGCACAGATAGTGTTGGCACTTTAAAGTTTATGAAACTTAATAGATGATTGATTATCCATAACACCATTCGCAATGTTATGTAACCCGTTCCCAATATACTATCTACAGATAGATTAGCTGTCAATAATCTGAAGCTGTCCCAATATACCCGATAAGTCATTCTTATCGCCTTATATTGGGACGCGTGAGTTGCAATTTCCATGCAAACTTCTATCGCTGGTAAGCTATACATCGTCCAATTGACAGACAGTGTGTACGGATAAGGTGAGTTACCGTCGATAACTTTATTGGGACAGAAAAATCAACGATATATACAAAGATATATGTAAGAGATACACTGAATATTGGGAACGGCCGTAAGACGCACATATCAGATATCCATCTTTGCTTATCAAGACATTACCAGATTATTTTATTTGCTTTATTTGTTTCCAAAGAGTTTGTACCTAATTTACACAGTTTATTGAACCTCCCTTTTTATATTAATGTTAACATTACTAAAGGCTTAAATAATACGGGTAGTAGTCTTCTCTCTAAGGGCGTCATTTTTTATGGGAAAGGAGGACCTTGTGGTTATGAATAAAAATAATGTAGTATTTAAATAAAGTAATGGATACAAATCTATATATATAAATGAATTGCTGTTCGTTAGTTTCAAAAACTCGAGAACGGCAGGACCGATTTGGCTAATTTTGGTCTTGAATTCCAGGGAAGTCCAGGGAAGGTTTAAAAGGTTTGAATAAACATGAAAATGATTGGATTTAAATAAAAACAACAATTTTGATTTTCCTTTGACGTGTCCCCCGTCGTTCAGAAATCAAATGAAAATAATAGTCTAAAATGAATAACTAATTAGAATTTTTATATTTTTATAACTTTCTAAGGAGGTAAAAAATAAACTTCCTTAAAACACGGGTAACACTTAAAAAAAGGAGTCCTTTTGTTTTTTTAAGTTCATTTTATACAAAAGTTTAGGTCTTTTATTTATAGATTAAGGTAGTATGAAGTCTGCCGGGTCAATTAGTATATAATATAATATTGACACACTTTAACACAAGTTATCTTGCCCCAAACTAGGCATAGCCTGTACTACACAAGACAATGATATATTTAATACAATATACTTACTTAAACATACATAAACACATATAAACATCCATGACTCGGAAACAAACATCCATATTAATCACACAAATGTTTGCACCTACCGGGATTCGAACTCGGAACCTCTATCTCAGTAGGCAAGGTCACTAACCACTGGGCTATATAGGTCGGTGTAAATAATAATAATAAATAAATTAAAAGAAGAAAACGTATTATAAAGTTCAGGATTATATTATAGATGATAAAAATGTGTGGATAATATGAACACTATAGGCAAGATGAAACTTGCTAAGTTTCTTGCCGGTTCTTCTCAGAACAAAGCCTCCTGGTAGTCTTTTGAATCGATGGCACCAAAATTAACGATACTCAATAAAGAAGAAAAATTATAGTTTAAAAAAACTTAAAAGATTTTATTCAAATAATAATTCTTCTACACCCCACGCTTTTTTACAATAAAATATAATTTTTTACACTATTTTCAATTTAAATTAACAAAAATTTATTTTCTATTTTTTATTGAATTTTATATAAAGCGTGCTTTTTAGTTTTTTTTAACTATAATTTTTTTTTTCATGTTTTAGTTAAATTTTCTATAAAAGCGTATTTTTAAAACTATTAAGTACATTAACATCAATTCCTGCCGTATCGACTATAGATAAAAATTATATAAATTGACAAAAATCTTAGTTTGCAAATTAAATAATGGAATAATTTTATCAAATCAGTGTATTGTCATCGGTCCTCGATAAATCTACAAAGTTTGAATGGAATCTGGCCGTTTCAAATGGGTCAAAATCGCGTCTAAAGGAGTCAGTTACAAACATACATACAAACATACAAATGAAGCTAACATAAAAAGTAATCGCTTCTTACCTTCTTGCAACGCCAGAGGAATCTCAGGAGCGTTGAGGCCTTCAGGAATCGAGAATCGAAATTCGAGGAATCGGAGCTAGGTTACCTCTCTCGTACAAGATAGCCATAGTTTTAATTCAGAATTAAAAGCATTTTTAAATTATTACAAACATAATGCAATTTTCTTTACAAAAATAACAAAATACATAACAATTTTTATCTAGATTGGAATGATTATCATGTCTCCAACTGTATATGTTAGGTACTTTGGTGATTTTTTCTCAATGTTTAGATTTATGTAAAGAAAAAAAAGAATTTTCTTCTCATACTCTGTAGACATATAATTATTTTTTGTAAAAATAAAAGCTTTATATAAACCCTTAGGAAATGGACTCAATTATGCACTAATTTGGCGATTTTTTGGGATAGCGGCCTAGCGGTAGGTGTACTCGTTTTTTTAAGGCGTCCCTATCGTTACGTCCTGGGAACACCGCTCAAGGAAATTCATTCCGCCGTTTGGTACGTGGTAGAAATTTATAGTTATGTTGATAATTAAATTTGGCGTGTGGAACCGAGGGATCAGATCGAACTGGGTTAGTCTTGTTAGAAAATCGATCTTATGCTTCTATGACGCTTAAAAATTTACCTACATGTACACATTAATATTATATTATTTTCATTGATTCTGTTTCTTCTAACTGTTGTATTAAACAGTAGCGAAGTGGACTTGGTTTACAGCGACATCTAGCATCGAGTAGCGAATCTATTATTTCGTAGTCAAATTTTTATGAAGATGATAATTTATATATTCTATATCATAACTATGGTATAATTTATAATATTATGATTTTTTGAATAAAGGAAGTGTTTTTTCTCCTTTTCACCTAAAATGCTGACTTAACGCGATTTCTTTGAAAAATTAACTTATTTCTCTACTTGAACAGAACCTGGGAATATAACAGATTTGATCGCAATTCACGAAATTAAAGAAAAAATTAAAGCCTTTGTTTCAAAGGTGGAATGACCTCAATCTGTATTATGTGTTAAACATACTAAAAAAGTTCAATTATTAATCTGTGTCTTTCAGTTGTTTAGCGTTCAAAAATCTTTAGACATTGCTTAAATTTAAACACGCGTTGAAGCTTGTCAAGGGTGTGCCTAACGGATAGATTAAATTCGGAAGACTTGGATTATGATGACAGATAAATGACAACTGACAAAAATTGCGTTCCATTCCTTTAATTGTGCCTATACACCCCAGTGTATGTTGTAATTAACAACTTTTTAGTTAACATACATACATACATGCATATAATCACGCCTCTTTCCCGTAGGGGTAGTAAAGTGAAAAATGTAATAATTTTATCAAATTAATGTATTGTCATCGGTCCTCGATAAATCTACGAAGATTGAACGAAATCTGGCCGTTTAAAGTGCGTAGAAATCACGCCCAAATGAGTCGGTTACAAACAAACATACATACAGGTGAAGCTAATAATAAGTGCGTAAAAATAATTTATTGACATTGGAATATGCACCTCATATCTAAAACCTTTAACAAAATAATTTCTACATTTTATATTTTATATACTAACGCCTTCATTTTATATTTTTAGTCAACAATTATTATAAATATTTAACCTTTAAATACGACCCTGCTCTCCCGCCCTCACCCTTTGACCAAGGTCACTGTCATGAATTGACGCCTTAAGGAAAATAACCCTTCAAACGAATGACTATTTAAATTTATCTCGTATGAGACCATTTAAATAAATATTATTTAAGTCTGAATTCAAGTTTGCTATCGTTGTTGGCGGATCGTTATAAAGTTTTCTCCTGTGACCATTCAATAGAATTCCGTCAAGTTATGCCTTCAACTGAATAATAAAATACTAATAAACGTTGTTGAAAATAATGTAGATAATATTCTTACAGAAGTTGAAGATATATGCCTAAATATATACTTACAATAAACCTAGAGATCGAATTTCTTAACAAAGAAAAAAAAATGCTCAAAACCGAGTCAGGGGTGTAAGAAGAGAAATAGTACAAGTCCCGATTGTTTTCAAAGTTTTTGTTTCTCTGTCTGTTTGTCTAAGCTCTAAAAGTATTGGATTGATTAAGTTCAAATTTGTGCGTAATGGTACCTTACATCCCCGGTCAACATCTTAGATACAATTCATCCCGGAAAATTAAAGGGTTCCCGTGATACTGTTAAAATCCTATAGTAACTTATATAGCGTTGTACACAATAACTTATGCCCATAATTTAATATAATATTTGTCATATTCATATCTGATGTTACCGGTCAACATCTTATATACTTTTCATCCCGGAAAATCAACGAGTTCCCGTGGGATAGTTACAAAACTACACTAACTTATGCACCTAATTAAGTAAACTTTTGCCATGTTGATACCTTATATTGCTGGTCAACATCTTGGAGACTTTTCATCCCGGTAATTTAACGAGTTCCCGTGGGATAGTAAAGAATTAAAATAACTTATATATCTTAGTACACAACAACTTACTACACCTAAACTAGTAAAATTTATACATTGCTGGTCAAACAATGTGTGTGTATTATAAAATTTATAAATTCCATAAAAGTGACGAGTTCCCGCGGGAAAGTAAAACATTACAAAATCATAGTCCAGCTTAATTCCAGTCATTCATATTAAATCAATTGTTTATGGCTGACGTAATTTCCACCTGAGGCAAACAGCGAGGACGACAGGTCATGTAGGTCAGTCATATAAATGGGAACACCGACACATCCTAAACTTAAAACCCTGTGAAAATCCCAACCCTACCTTCTGGCTTTCCAAAGTATACATTTATAAATTTATGTGTCAGCTAAATATATTAGTATAGTTTTCAATTTGAAAAATTATTATTCAAAATAGGATTTTAGATTACTTATGAACGTCAAAAACTAACACCCATTCGAAAATGTATGCTGAGGCATACATTCTTATATATTCTTCTCAGGGCTGAGGCCCTGAGAAGAATACGCAAGAAACTCGTGGGGCTCAGAAGCGCGGATAATGTACAAAGTACTTCGCGCCTTAATATTATGAAATAATTATAGAAACCCAAACACTGGCACTTGTTTTGGTTAACGAATCAGTCTAGCTATCCAACGCGGAAATGCTGCCAGTATTCTGGAAAATCATTCCCGTAATGATATAATTTTTTCAAGATTTAATTTCAAAAAAATATGACAACATTATTTCTATGTACAAATCCACATCACTTGAATAAATTAATTTCGTCCATTGGCAAAACAAGAAAAATTGGCCTACCGTTTATCGAAACATATAATCGATCATCTCCATTTGCTAAACCAGTTTGATGAGGACAATGAAACATGCACAAGCCAATTACCGCTTTGAACAAATTGTTACAAGTATTTTATTTTCAACCTACCTTCAATTAATTATTAGGATTAACTTATTACCTTTACCATCATCAATCAGTGATTGCTTAATGCTAAGCAAAACATTTTGAATATTTTAGTAAATAATTTTTACCTACCTCTCCATTAAAATATCAACTATCTGATATTATTATAAGTTTTTTCTACACCCATGCTTTAAATCCTCTATTAAAGATTCTAAAACAGTTAGCTTATTACCAACTTTAAAAAACCCAATGTCCAAATAACGATTACATTATTCAAACGAGTGTTGTAATGAAATTCAGTACAACATTATATCATCCGTTTTCATAATAACACTCCTTTGGATGATATTATGACTACTAGGACTGGCTTTTTTAATATTTGCAGTAAGCTAACTGTTCCAGAATCTTTTGTAGAGGATTCATATTATGGGTGAAGATAAAGTCTTGTATGCAACAGTTGATAATTACGTATTAAAACACTCATGTGATACTATTATATAATATAAAAATTCGTGTTTTAATACACCTTATTACACAATAGTTGCTTAAATAACTATTATAAACCTCCGATGTTAAACATACTCATTGACCACATCGTTTCCATAAGGAAATGTTGCCGTTGAAATCTATTAAATTTAAGATTACTATTTAGTTATTTTAGTCAATGGACTGTGTCAAGTAATGTACTATCTAGATATTTTTTGCTGAAATAAAGAAATTTTAAAATGAATAGATGAATGATTATTAATTTTATGTAACCATAGTATTGTAAAATATATAGTTATAAGTGTGTTTTGTTTGAATAAATTTATCTTTAACTATTAATGCTGAAAATAATACAAAAGTAAACATCCCTGAGAGAAATATTTAAAGTTTTCTTCTAAAAAAAATTATGTTACTATAGTAACATAATTTTTTTTTTTTGCACAGAATATTCATTAAAAATTAAGTTTTTCATAAACTTTTGCTTTGGGCTTTTAAAACTAGGTAGAATTATAAAGAGCAAAATAAGGTAAAGACTAAAATAGGATATTATCTGCACAATCTGGATGTGTGGGGTTCTTCTACAGTGCGGTTTTCAAGGAGCTTTCTTCCATGTACTACACAGTTGTGGAATGAGCTTCTTTGTGCGGTGTTTCCAGGACGATTCGACATGGGTACCTTAAACAAGCACGTACACCTTGCTTAAAGGCTGGCAATACTGCTATGATTCCTCTGGTGTTGCAACAGAATGTGGGTGGCGGTGATCACTTAACACCAGATCAACCGTACGCTCGTTTGTCCTCCTTTTCCATAAAAAAGTCTGAATACTTTAAAAAAAAGTAACTGTATTTAACCCTCAGCTTTCTAGTTTATGACAAGATAGTGTTAAAATCTTAGACCAAAATCATAATAATTTTGCGATAGTAAATCATCATCAAATTTAATTTTTCGAATAAAAATTTCATTACTATTTCAAAATAATAGATAGCAAGTAAAAATTTTAGTAATAATGTCGTAATAATACTTCGGAGCCAGTTCTGGAAAACAGCCGTGCCAAGCTCTACTGGGACCGATCTATCATCACGGACAGAACTATCATTGCTAATAAGCCTGATATTGTGTTGGTAGATCGGTTAGAGCGTCGGACATTTATTGTGATATCACCGTTCCGTGTGATGATAACCTTGTGAAAGCTGAAATAGACAAATTGTCGAAGTACCTAGACTTAGCACACGAGGTTACTGACGTGTGGGATGTTGATTTAAAAATAATTGTCCCAATAGTCGTTTCCGTTAACGGTCTTATAGCAAAGAGCCTCGACCATCATCTCAAGAGGCTCTCACTTAATAACTGTATAAAGGGTCAGTTACAGAAAGCAGCTGTTTTGGGAACGGCACGCATCGTGCGGAAGTTCCTAACCACCGGCGGAATTGTCGTGAACTCTATTTTTTATATTTATATTTGTAATATTGTTATATATATAAATGTAGAAAATAAGATGAAATTGTAATAAAGAGAAAAGTAATATTAAATTCTTTGTTTCGACTAACAAAAAATCATAAAGTGTTAGAACCAAAGTAACTTAAAATCTAGTGCTAGTACAAGATATCTTAAAATCTGAACCTTCCTTACCTAGGACAGGACCGACTTGACGAAAGAAGATGCATAGAGACCTCAATATCTTCACGTACCGCCAAAGAATCAGATGGAATCAAATTAGATTTTCCGTTGCAACTACGATTCATGCAATTGGATCGAAATATGGGCGTCAAATAAATCTAATATATAAAATTCTCATGTCGCGTGTTTATAGTTAAACTCCTTCGAAACGGCTTGACCGATTCTCATTAAATTTTTGAGTGCATATTGGGTAGGTCTGAGAATCGGGCAACATCTATTTTTCATCCCCCTAAATGTAAGTGGTCCACGCAATTTTTTATTTTTTTGATTATGAGTCAGCATTAAAAATACATACAACTTCAAATTTTCATCCATCTACGATCAACAGTTACTTTTGTATCGCGATTTTAATATCGGCAATACAACGTTTGCTGGGTCAGCTAGTCTTAATATATATATTTCTTTTGTGCGTCTGTCGTAACTGAACTCCTCCTGTTTAGGAGATTTGTGGCATTACCAGTTCTGTCGTCTGATATATCATGGCGGTGTCCAACATATCAATGATATGATGGACACCGCCAACATACATTGCTATGCAAAAGATATTTATTTCTATCACATACAACCACCCTCTGATATACCTAGAGAATCACCATCTCCTGGCCTTAAAAGAAAATTCCCAGTAGATACACCTATGAAGGAAAGTGAATGAATGGCTACAATGTCAGGATTTTCTCTGCGTATAAGTATGGTTGTGTGAACTGTGCTGCAAGAAATCACATATGCACAAATACAAATAGTATCAACTTTACCTCTGCTGTTACAGAGTGAATCCCATTATCTGACAACATGTTAACAACATAAACTGGATAATACATGGGGTACCATTAAAATTTGTCCACTTGGTTTGTGAATCCTCTGATACTGCAAGATAATTTGGTTAGTGGTGATCACCATCACATGACACATACACTTGTGTTGTCCAACTCTTAAAAAAATAAATGAACTCGGTGGTACAAAATTCGTAATTATTGTGATTTTCATTAAGAATGGAATTTCGTTAATAAAATAAAAATGTAACTTACGCAAAAATCTAACGTCAAAACAGTTACTATTACACGCGTTGTAATCCTTTAAAAGTGTTCAATTTAGATATCATACTATATCAATTTCAATACTTAAAAAATTGGCAATTATGTAAAAGCAGTGGGCAGGGCACATAGTTCAACGGACAGATGGCCATTGGGGCAGTAAAGTCCTCTAATGGCGACCACGTACCGGAAGACGCAGTGTTAGTAGGCCCCCCCAAGAAGAACCGACGATCTGGTCAAGATCGCCGGAATACGTTGGATGAGTGCAGCGCAGGACCGATCATTGTGGAGATCTTTGGTGGAGGCCTTCTTTGTTTCATTCATAATAAAAAAAAACATTGTGCAAATATAATTAGTTCTCAGAATGCAACCTTTATAAAAACAAGTAATAATTGAATTGAAATAATGTTATTATTATTAATTGATCTATTCCTTAGCTTTCAAGTTGTTATATAATCCCGATTATGAATTGGTTGAACTGGATGATCAAAATTATACTTTCAGTCTTTCACTAGTATATTATTATAATCTTTAATGCGTATATGTTTTGAGTTTATTTTCAAATCCGCCAAAACATGTTGTAACGTGTTTGTGTCTCACATAAAATATTATTAGGAAATAAATTAATTCTATTTGATAAAGGCGAGTGTATTACAATTATAGCGACATCTTGTGAGGAATAGCAGAAGCGCGTGCTAATAAATTATGTAGCCGTACATGTAAGCTACGAAACGCCAAAATAGAATCGATGACTGTAATATCGATTCTGATTCATTTGAAATAGAGTTGGTTTTCCTTTAACATAATATTTTAATTAATATTTAAGAAGAAATTTAAAATATCTTCCGTTCTAAAATTGACTTCTGTGTATCAATTACATTTTCAACCAGGAATATAATATTTGTATCACATTAAAAACTATTACGAAACAAATGCCGACTATTAGAGTGAGATGGGGCCGAGTTTTACGGTGCTGAAGCAAGATAGCGTTACATCGATAGTATGCTTCCGTTTATATGACGGCTACGTGTGTGTGCGTAAGCGGTTAGCATTGAAGATGCATGTGTGAGTGAAGGGATGTTGCCAGTGTGAGATGGTAGGTTGAAACGGACGCTGAATGTAGCGTTAGCATATAAATTTATATTTTAAAGGGAGTATTTTATTTTATTCATTACTTTTATGTGTATGCTATAATCGAGTAAGTCTTTTTATGGAAAAATAATATATTAGTATTAGTGTTAAATAATAAAAAACCCGTCGAAGCGCCGTAATACGTTGGATGAGCGCAGTACCGATCGTAGTGGAGATCTTCCGGCTGATGATGATTAATGAACTTATTGCACCGCACTTAGTCCATTATGTGCTGTAAATTTCAAAAGGCTTTTTCAATAATAACAGAGATTTTCTCTCCGAAAGAAAAAATGTGAAAAAATGCACAAAGCTTATTTAAAAATTACAATTTATTAAATTATGTTATTAAGAAATATAAATAAAATAATGCTCGGTGTTCTTTAAGTAAATTTCATACAAAAGCAACAAAAAATATATGGATTTTGTAAGACATAAGCAATAAAACTTTTAATCAGATTTTAGTATAAAAAAATCATCTTGTCTTAGCACGAACGCGTTTTTAAAAATAAGAAATATAATTGTCATGCTGTCGCTACAACTAATCTTCAACACCCTCCCGTAATGGGCCATCTCCTAGTTACCATGGCAACCGTTCAAAATGGCCGTGCGCCCCTCCCCCCGCAGGTGAGTATATAAGCCTGCACTCTCCCTTCTTGCTTCAGAGAGCCAGTGCGTGCTGCAGTTGAAGCACGTGATTATTTATTTGCGTTCCGAAATTTTTCGTTATTTTTACCACGATTTATGTTTTCACTACCCCCTTACACTCGTCATCGCAATAAATTTATTTATGATTTTCGTTATTTTATTTAATTTTGATTTCGATTTATGTGCAGTGGCCGCTGTCTTCTCAAGGTAAGTTTAGGATAAGTTTACGTAATTTTTTATTTACGGGTAGGTATCGATTCGCCGGCGAATTATCTAAAATTATCCTTATTACGTTCGGTGTAGAGACTAAGTTTGCTTGTGCTGAGCGCAATAACCGCCATCAAGGTATTACGAGGTGAAAATAATTAAAGTTAGATAGAGAGGGGTGTATGCACCTGTTTCGCTCTAAGTAATATGAAATTGCGGTTTGCCGGTTCACTGAGTAGCGATATTCAACCGTTTATTATTTTTTTAACTCTTTCGTGAATACTTTTAATTCCGTCGCGTTATAAGAAATCGTTTTAATGATACCGTGGCTTCAAAACGTATTTTTAATGGTCTATTCAGCTTGGAATATCATTTTTATTGATAAACTTTGTATAGGATATTTGTATAGGAGTTTTATTTAGGAAAACTTATTAATTTTTTGTGAGATTTTCATAAAGGTTTTTTTTTTTGTTTTGGGTATACTTAGATATTATTTTTATGGCAATAAGGGACGAGACGAGCTGATGTTCAGCTGATGGTAATTGATACGCCCTACCCATTACAATGCAGTACCACTCAGGATTCTTGAAAAACTCAAAAATTCTGAGCGGCACTACAACTGCGCTCATCACCTTGAGACATAAGATGTCAAGTCTCATTTGCCCAGTAATTTCACTAGCTACGGCGCCTTTCAGGGCGAAACACAGTAAAGCTTACACATTAATGCTTCACGGCAGAAATATAGGTGTTTTATTTAGGAAAACTTATTAATTTTTTTGTGAGATTTTCATAAAGGGTTTTTCTAGTATTAAAAAGTTCTGTTTTGGGTATACTTATATCTCTGTTTGTTGAATTGGCGTAAAACAATTTCTTTTAGTTATTTATGCGAATCATTATAATCGGGAACCTTATTACTTAGATTATGCTGTCAGTCTGTCCTTCGGTCTGTCAGCTTGTTGTATCTTATAAACCACAAAAGTAACACAACTGTTATTTTAACAGAGTGTTTTTTCTATTTCCGTTACAACAACAAATAAATAAAAGAAATGATTATTTTGACAAAAATGTTATTTTAGTAAATGATATATCTCGTACGTTAGTACGTAACCTTTCGTACAACTCGCTCATGGCTGGTTTTTGTTATTACTTAGGTCACTAGGCATTCAACGGACGATCGTTGATACCAAGTGATCACCTCAAAGGTAATCTACCTAAGGGTTTATATTTTACTGGGTTTTATCATAAACTTAGCCCGTTAAGTAGAAACCGCATTGTACAACGTTATATTTTATTATAAGATACATAATAGCTTTAAGGGTAAATGTATACACTTTTATAATAAAGTCCCAGCAACTGTGCAGGCATTATCTATAAATAAATTTAAATGTTTTATTAAAAAATGGCTCTGTCGTAAATACCACTACTCCACAGCTGAATATCTAAATGATCGGACAGCCTGGGACTAGATTATGATTATTTTATAGCAATATCAATGACAGTACAATATATAACAGTTGTATATTTCATTAAAAAGACCGCAAAAAAAGATTGCTGGGAGAGTTTCTTACGCCACATCTTCTCTCTCAGAGCGCCATTTGTTACCGAAGCGGTAGTAGTATCTAGTATCTTAGAAATGACATCAAAAAACATTATAAAGGAATCAAATTTGAGAAAATAAAGGCCTTTTATGCCTTTTATTATTTAAATTCAAGTAACTTTTTATAAGGAGGACAAACGAGCGAATGCTCATCTGATGTTAAGTGATCACCCCCGCCCACATTCTCTTGAAACACCAGAGGAATCACAGGGGCGTTGTTTTGAAGGGACTTACGGTAAACTACCCTGAAAACATTATACAAGAGAGGTTACAAAGTTTGATTGCTTATGAGGCGATAGGGATGGAATTTAATGTTGCAGTGAGCTATTTTTGTCAGATTTTTCGAGAACTTGCCACAATATATGAGCAAAACCGTAATTAAATTGGCTTAATCGTTTCCGAGATTATCGTGCACAAAGATTCTTGGCAATGATTTTCTTGGTACTTCTTCTCATTAGCTCAACCCTTTACGAAGTAGCGGTAGATTTAATGAGATTTTTTTTACTTTCATAAGTGTCATTTCTTTGACCGATGAATAAATTGATTTTGGTTTGATTTGATTTAAACTATTTTAAGTCTCGCTTACATAAAAAGTATGTGCCCAAATTTCTTAAGAAAAAAAATATGTTAATTTACTGACACGGGAAGCTTTTTAAGTACTACATTATATGATCAGTGGTGGATAAGTAAGCAATGTTCCCAGCGGTGATCGAACCTGCTACCCGTTACGTGTTAGGCTGACACTTTAACCAATCAACCCTTAGATCGTCGAAAAAGAAATGCCGTCGAGAAAGAAATTTTATTTAAATTAATATTATATAAATAGATGATTAATTATGTATTGTTAAAATGTATTTGTTATATAATGATAAATAAGCCATTATTATTTTTAACCGACTCCAAAAAGGAGGAGGTTATCAATACTATCGGTATTTTTTTAGGTATGTACACCGATAACTCTGATATTTATAATCCGATTTACATAATTTTTCTTTAGTTCGATGCAAAATAGATGCCATTTAGTCCCTTAAAAATTTTACATAGTTTGGCCGAGTAGTTTTCATATTATGAACATTTTTTATGAAAATTTTTGTTTAACTCGATGACAATTGTTTTTTTGAAGTCGGTTTTTTTAAAACGTAGTTTTTTTTTCGAATTACATTTACTCTCACACTTCTCTGTTTGTATCAAAAATTTCATTTAACTTTTTAACTGTAACAGAAGTCGGAACCAAGGGAAGGTTTATTTATTTTTTTTTTTTTTTTGGAATAGGAAGACAAACGAGCGTACGGGTAGTACCTGGTGTTAAGTGATCACCGCCGCCAACATTCTCTTGCAACACCAGAGGAATTACAGGAGCGTTGCCGGCCTTTAAGGAAGGTGTACGCGCTTTTTATGAAGGTACTCATGTCGTATCGTCCCGGAAACACCGCACAAGGAAGCTCATTCCACAGTTTTGTAGCACGTGGAAGAAAGCTCCTTGAAAACCGCACTGTGGAGGACCGCCACACATCCAGATGGTGGGGATGATATCCTAACTTGTGGCGTGTCGTGCGAAGGTGGAATTGACTGGAAAATGGTTTATGTAAATGTATTAAAAAAACTCTCCGGTTCCTGTTATTTTACATATTAAAACATATCGCACTCCCTTGAAAACTAAAATTTCGGGATAAAATATACTCTCAACAACTTTTGTTCAAAATTTCACTATATTCAGTCGAGTAGTCAAGGCTTTTGAGAACAATCGACTCACATTTGCACTTATAATATTTATAAAAAGAAAATATAAAGGCATTTTTCCTTAGATTTAGGATTGGCTTTTTTATTACGGCAACCAAAAAGTCAATTATTTGTTGCTATGTAAATTATGAACAAAAACATATCGAGATTTACGGCCATTCCCAATAGATAAATTACTATCTTCTACTGTCAGTAATTAGTTGTCAATAATCTGAAGCTGTCACAATATACCCGATAAGTCATTCTTATAGCCTTATATTGGGACGCGATGAGTACAATTTCCATACAAACTTCTATCGCAGATAAGCTATACGTCGTCCCATTGACAAACCTCGTGTTCGCATAAGGTGAGTTACCGTCGATAAGTTTATTGGGACAAAAAAGTCAACGATAGTTATGATTTTTATCTCAAGTAAGTAGTAATATAGTTATTATAATAACTCATGCCTTGGTCTTTGATACAATGATACTCCTGAGTATCCGGTCTTATAAGACCGCTAATCCTGATATACTTTCCTTCTAAGGAAAGTTGGACACCCTGAAGGCATAAAAGGCATTTATTTTCTCAAAATTGAGTCCTTTAGAATTATTTTTGATGTCTTTTCTAATACCGCTTCTTCTACACATGTTCACGTTCTGACAGAGAAGAATCGGCCCAAAAAATCTCCCAGCATTATTTTTAATAAAATATACAATATGGTACTGTCATTGTTATTGCTATAAAATAATCACAATCTAGTCCTTGGCTGTCCGATCATTTAGATATTCAGCAGTGGAGTAATAGGATTTACGACAGAGCCATTTTTTTATAAAACATTTAAATTTATTTATAGATATTACCTGAACAGTGGTTGGGACTGTATTATAAAAGTGTATACATTTACCCTTAAAGCTATTATGTATCTTATGAAGCCTACTAGAATTAGTTACAAGCCATCCCTTATTTCAAGTGTTATAGAGATGAATATCACTATTAAGAGCAAAAAACCTTAGAATTTTCTGTCATTAACCTGAATGTTACACATTCAAATAAAATACTTTTTTATGGATTAAAATGCGTATATTTTTACCTGTTTTGTACATTAGAATTTTGCGTAAAAGTTACATTTTTATTATTATTTTATTTACGCATTAAAAAGTTTTTTATTTATTTGGGACAAACTTGATATGTGTGTACAAATTAAGTACGTTTCAAATGAATCCGCCGGATAAAAACGAGGTCAGAAATCATGTTCAAAGTAACTAAAAAACGAGAATTGTAAATAATATTTCACTCGTACATAATATTTTAATATAACTGTAAAAAGACTTGCGAAATCTACACAGGCTCCGTTGATGTGGTAAATGTTACTATAACATAAATTATATTCTTAGTAATTACACCGATTGGGAATGAAGCGACCGCCCTCAGGCTATTTATTAATAAATTTTATTGTAACGTAATTTTATTTAAAAAAAAAGAAGCGCGCTAAGTTTTTTGTACCTTCTTCTCAGGTTTGAGGCAGACTTTCGAATGGAATATATTTGAATTTGGTATTGATGTCAAATTCAAATATTATTCTTCAAAATAGGATTCAAAATCACTCATTGAACGTCAAAAACTACCACCCATTCAAAATACACTGCCTCAGACCTGATAAGAATGGGCGTAAGAAACTCTTACGAATCTTGCGAACTCTTAATTTATGAATTACAATGTTAAATCGTACAATCAAAATCTACAATTAAAGAGCCTGAGGGTGTTCGCTCCATTCCTAGTCTGTGGTATCATTAAGATAGTCATTTATGTTATAGTAACCTTTAGCACACAAACTTTTTTTAACTATTATTCTTAATTTCGTAACACATTTTGTTTTGTATATTTTCTGGGATCATGTTGTCAAAGCAAATACATCGCCCAATAAAAGACTAACTCGACTTAACCGAGTAGTAGGCATTATAAGATTATGTCTGTTCCTGGTGTTAACCTTATGGTTGAAAGTTTCTAGCAAATTCACTTATGTCCCTATGAACATACATTACATTATCTTTATATATAAATAAAATTGGAGTTTCTGTTTGTAATTTTGATATAACTGTTTTTACTACATGTATATGAATATATATATATACGGTACATACACCAAAATAACATTTTTTTTTAATTTTTGTCTGTCTGTCTGTTCCGGCTAATCTCTGAAATGGCTGGACCGATTTCGACGGGACTTTTATTGGCAGGAAGCTGATGTAATAAGGGGTAACTTAGGCTACGTTTATTTTAGAAAAAAATCTTTCATTTTTGAAAAAAAAAAGTATTGTTGCAAAGTCCAAGAAACGGTCTAACTCTAAAAATAATTTATATGGCAAAACAACGTTTGCCGGGTCAGCTAGTCAAGAATATATTGAGAACAGTTAAGATGTTAATTTCTTTGAATTTTGCTCTCAACGATTGTTTAGGACCTAGGTCGGTGACTAGTTTAAATATACTCGAATGACCGTTGTTGTAAAAGGCTTACTACCAAATGACGTCACAGGTACTCGAACACGAGATAGTCAAGTACTTCGCACGAGACTCAAAGGGAAAACCGTCTGCCGTCTGCTGCATCTATAATCGCTGATCTGCCGACCTCAACAACCCTCAACTCTTCCCATTTACATCTTCAAGTGCGCCATATTTGCATATTGCATTCTTTATGCATCTGCAAAATATGCAGTTCCATATCTATGCTTATAATATGTAACCTTTTGTCATGCTTCAATCATAAACTTGTAACTATACTAGCGGCACGCTATGATAGCCGTTTTGACATGTTATAATAGTGATGTCAAATGTCAATTTATTCTCGAAAATTGACAGTTGACAATAAAGAGCTGTAATTTGCCCCTTCAATATATTTCTTTTCTATGGAATAGGAGGACAAACGAGCGTACGGGTCACCTGGTGTTAAGTGATCACCGCCGCCCACATTCTCTTGCAACACCAGAGGAATCACAAGAGCGTTGTGGGCCTTTAAGTAAGGTGTACGCGCTTTTTTTGAAGGTACCCATGTCGTATCGTCCCGGAAACACCGCACAAGGAAGCTCATTCCACAGCTTTGTAGTTCGTGGAAGAAAGCTCCTTGAAAACCGCACCGTGGAGGACCCGCCACACATCCAGATAGTGGGGATGATATCCTAACTTGTGGCGTGTCGTGCCAAGGTGGAATTCGGCGGCAGGAATCAGGTTAAACAGCTCTTCTGAACACTCCCCGAGATTAATTATTAATTAATACGAAACTTCATGAGTGGACAAACGTCAAAACGGCCATCATAGCGTGCCGTACGTATAGCTAAAGATGAACTGACAGCCGGATAATTTAAAGTCAAAGTCAAATAAACTTTATTCAATTAGGCTTCAACTAAGCGTTTTTCGCTCGTCTATATATCTTAATATAAGAAAATTTATTGAATTAGGCGTTACTTTGCGGAAATCCATAATTATACAAGTTTTCTTTAGTGTTAATTCCGCCAATATTTGTTTTTAAAACAATTCGACACGTGTTTCGCCTCTACACGAGGCATCCTCAGGACGTGTTGTCTCGCCAAAATCTGGCACGAGACTCTTTTGGCGAGACAACACGTCCTGAGGATGCCTCGTGTAGTGGAATTAACACTAAAGAAAACTTAAATTATTTGTATCTTAATATATATAAATCACGTGACACGTTGTTACTTTATGGAGTGCAGTTTGGTCCAACTTGAGAGATAGGATAGTTTTTATTTCGATTTGGGAGACATAAGTATTTTTATTTTGAACATTTGATTTCGCCATATTCGCGGGTGGGAACGGCTAGTAGAAATATATAAACATATACATTGTCGTGTTGAAATGCAGATACGGAATCCGTCAAAAAGTAACATAAAATCTGGATTCTATTTTTTTTATGTAAGAGGATGACGAACGAGCGTACAGGTCACCTGGTGTTAAGTGATCACCGCCAATTAAATAAATAAATAACACAAATAAGCTTACATTAATAATCGGGTATTGAAAGATGCAAAGAGAAAGATTTAATTATTGAGGGTAGCGGGTAATTTATTAAATCAGTAGGTGTATTTAAATTAAGAATGAATACTTTTTTTTAAAGTTGGAATACAATGAAATATAAGATTTGAATGTGGAACAGTCGGCATTTTTTAAATATAGAATATTGAGAAGGGCTCGTATAAGGGTCAGAGGTTGAACGACCGGTATAGTTAAGGTACGCCGGGATGCGGGATCGATACGTCTGTGGGCTAGGGATGTACTGAGTTATCCATAATTGTATCGATAACGATGAAAATATTGAATAATTATGTAATAATAGTATTGAACAATTATTGAATATTTCCACCGTGATTAGAAGACTAGCAACCCAAAACAAGTAGGGTTAACTTCGGGTCGTCTGAAGGTTAAGTTATCACCTTGTAACGCTAAAGGACATGTGGCAGCGTTGTCGGTTTTTGTGTTGGCATACGCGCTATTCTTGAGAGAACCCAAGTTGTATATACCAAGAAACACTGCTCCGAGCAGTTCATTCCACTATTTGGTTGTATGTGGAGGGGAGTTCCTTGACATCCATACAGTGGATGAAGACCAGACGTATATATCGGAACCCCCACGCATTGAAACAGGAACGGAATCTTTTCACCAAAGAGTTTCTTGCGCCGCTTCTTTTCTCTCAGAGCGCCAGTTCCTTGACATCCGTACTGTGGATGAAGACCACACGTATATATCCAATGCGTGGGGCATTGGAACAGGGGCGGAATCTTTTCACCAAAGAGTTTCTTGCGTCGCTTCATCTCTCTCAGAGCGCCATTTGTTTCCGAAGTGGTAGTAGTATCTAGTATATTAGAAATGACATCCAAAAGAATCAATTTTGAGAAAATAAATCAACACATGCAAAGTTTGATTTTTTTTATAATAATACTTTATGAAATAGCAAACATCTTATAAGATGATTAGAAATAAGAAATAAATATTTCACGAGTAGAATTATTGTACCTGTATTATAAATAAGTGCAATAATGTAAAATTATCGACATCGTAGTCAATTTTTGTTTGCACTTCACTGTTAAAAATACCGAGGCATTACTTATAGATATAAAATGTACCAATTTTCTATCAAATTCAGCTTGTACGAAATCGGAGCAAGCGACCTAATATTTACAAGAAAAATATAATAAAATGCTATCTTTAAATTCGTAAAATTACGCAGAAAGCCATAGAAATAAATTCATTCGGCCATTCCAACTTTAAAATGTAGTTTAATGAGCGCGTCTATTGCAGCGCTGAGATTGTGCCGCAGAAAAAGAGACTAAGCATTATTGTTCCGATTTATAGAGGCAGCTACTGAAATTTGTCTCTAATGAGAGATGCCATTAGGTGTATATCAGAGTTGTGAGCATGGCGCGGCGGTTGACGTCACAATTATTATTTTCAACCACTATTAAACGGAAGAAGTTCTCATTTTGTGTTTATTATTATTTTGTGGAAGAGGAGAATAAAAGAGCGAATGGGTCATCTAATGGCATTGCTAGCCTTTTAAAAGGTGTACGTGGTTTTTTAAAGGTACCTATTTATTTAGTAACAAGCCCGCGTTCTAAACAATGTGTTGCCTTATTGTAATTCTACATTAATAACATATATTATCTAACAACGTATAACCCATTTATGGGCTAACTCGACATGCAATTAATTAGATTACAAGTAGTTAATACCTATATCATATCAACGTGGTTGTAAGCGGAGGAAAGTTCCTTGAAAACTGCGCTTTCAAAGCGCAGTTCCAGTTTCCTCCAATAACGCCATGTGGGATGTGTGTGATGGTGGAATTGAATGGTAGATCAATCAGCTATTCGGAGCACCCTCTGGTGCTTAAAATGTCATTATAGTTCCCCTGGTATGATCATCCAGGCCTTACTACGACAACTCACGTATATCTTTTGTTATGTAATCATCAACTCCTGAGTTCTGATTATAAGAGTAATTACAATCGATTTTACTCATTAAAAATACCAGCGCCACACTACATGCCACAATGTTTCCATCCTAAATTAAAATAAATTGCAAAAAATCAACACAATCTGATCGTTAACACTCAAAAGGTTGACTTCAGATTTACATTTAAAATAGGGTAATTTATTAAAATTCACAAATGGTGAAATTATGTTTACTTTATTATAGTTTACCAGTCCATTGATGGATCTAAAAGTTGGTATTAATTAATTGTTTTTGTGGAATAGTGGAAAATATGTACCATTAAGCTAGATGTAGCTCAGCAAGCCTTTCTAATTTAATATTTTCTATCTAACATCTAAAATCATAATTTAATAATAATGAAGCTTTATTTGATTCCATGCAAAAATAACAATTGTTTAATATTACTCTAAGTTACTATCTCTATCTCTGGTTTTGTATGGACCCCTTTTGGGTAAAAGCCTCCTCCAAAGAACTCCATTTAGTATTTTCTTTGATTTACGCGAGTGTTTCTAATGTAAAACCGTTACAATAACACGCGTTTGAATCCTTTAAAAGTGTTTTATTTAAATGTGTAACACTCGCGTTAATCAAAGAAAGAACAGTGCGGACTGGAAAATGCAAACCGATTCAGAAGATTGGAATACAACAAAACAAATGTATCTCGTTTCCTAGCATCCCTAAATTTTCTTACAAACATCTAATGTAAAACCGTTACAATTACACGCGTTTTAACTCCATTTAGTTTTGGTTTCTATCCATTTTTGCCCCTCCACCACCACTATTTCATCTAAAATCATAATATAATAACATCTAAATAAAGTTGCGGCAAAGCATAGCACTTCTCACACATAGACCATAGCAGGTATTTATTTAATGACAAAAAAGCACATCTCTACTCTTCCACCCTTACGATGGTATTCTTAAATATAATTTATCGAAGGAATTTATATACATACTGTACTCATTATTAATAATTGTAAGAATAAAACAATTGACGAATGAATAATATTACCATATATACAAAAAATATACTGACGGATTGTAATCTTCCTCCATTTTTGGAGTCGGCTGATAACAACCCTACTACATCGTTGAAGAAATCTGACTCGACCCTAAGAAACCATTAAAATTAACAGCAAGCGAAAATGAAAATCGTTTAATTATCTAACGAAGTGTTAACGAAAGTCCATCATCTTAGTTAATAGCTTGAAAATTGAGGTCCTGTAATTATACAGTAATTTTATTACTTGATCAACTTAATAACTTAACAGGAAGAGTCTCGGTTCAAGGTTCGTATTTCTTAAGCTTAAGTCGAGGACAGCAACCCAAGGATACCATTTTTTTCTTACATTACATTTTAATAAAGCTCACTTTTCACTTTTATTTTTTTTTTATTTATCATATTACATATATCGATATAAAACTAGGTCAACTTAGCATCTAAAAAAACCACAAAGGTTAACAACTAATGCTAATAACACTTAATAATACGTCACAACTTCCAACTTATGCTATAAATAAATTAAATGAACAACAGTGAAAATATTTTAAAAGACATAAAAACGAATAAATACTACTTATAAATATGACTTAGCAGGTTCAATTTCTCTTAGCTGCTATAATTTTTGTAATAGATAATCTTTTAGTCTGTAATTAATGTTTTTAGTATTTAAATTTTGCCGCTCAATGAAGAGCAGCTCATTTAGCAAGCGAGGTATTAGGTAATCGGCTCATGTATGGACGGGTAGAATTTTATTCTTGATATGAGCACCCACCAGTGGCTTTGCTTGCGTATGTTATATTTTTGTCGACTACCACAAAAAATCATATTAATCACCATATTTTTTTACAGAAATTTGTGAAATAAAAGTATTTTTATTATAAACACCCTCGAACATGTTTCCATCCATTTTTATTTTAACACGACAAATGAAAAGGAGGAGGTTCTCAAGTATAACTTTTTACACAGTAGTCCGATTTTGATCATTCTTTTTTTGTCGGAAAGGTAAGGTACGAAGTTGGTCTCATTAAAACTTTTTCACAAAAATATACGTCGCCGAAAAAGTTAAAAGAAAAAATAATTGACCCTAAATTAATTAACCTAATTTTTTTTATTTATCTTAATAACTATGTTCTTAAACTAATGTCGGTATAAGTACCTAAGTAATTTTGTATTGACGTCAAATAAGTAAAATTGGAATTGAATTAAATTGGGTTGGATTTTTTTTCAGAATTTTGGATACCTTAAAAAAGCGGGTACACCTTTTTAAAAGGGCAGCAAAGCTGCTTTAATTCTTCTTGTGTTGCAAGAGAATGTGGGCGGCGGTGATCACTTAACACCAGGTGACTCGTACGGTCGTTTGTCCTCCTCTTCCATAGAAAAGCATATTAATTAAATAAGTACAACGTGATACGCGGAGGCTCAAGGTTTAGAAGTAAAAATGTTTTATATGTTTTTTTTTTTTTCACTTTTTGGGCAGTATAATTTTTTGTTAATGTTTAGTTCTACTTATTGTGATTAACAATTAGTTTTCTAATAAACAATCCGTATTGCGTATTTAATATGTGATGTAAACGACCAATATTGTGTATAGAGAATTAACAAATTTTCGTTACTTGTTCATGCTTATTTATAATAAATAATATGTTTATTTGATTGCAAACCAGAGTTTAGTATTGCTAATAGTGTGCTTAATTAGCATCATAAAAATATTTTGAGGTACTTCTGTTGAATAGCTACATAAACAATGCAATTCATTTGTAACGGACTCCTTAAGGCCTTCTGAACCTTCAAGCCTCTGCACATTATATTACCTAATCTCACATGAAAAGCCGGCAACGTAACTTCAAAAGCGTAATCATTTAAATCAGGTGACCTATTTTTCAATGTCCTCAGAGCTAAGCCCTAATTTATTAATAAAAATCCTTATTTGCGAAAACTGCCACCAATTTTTTTACAAATACAATAGACATGAAAGATTCACATTAAATGAATAAAAGAAAAAATAACAACACAGATATTTAAAAAACAATAATAAAAAAGATATTAATGCTATAAAACATGGAAGGATTATTTAAATAACTTAGAATAATAACAAACGAGGCAGCAGTCGCAAAAAGAAAAGTTCTCAGCAAACGTTAGGACGTAAATTCCTAACACAGTTATTATGAACTACCTAGATATTAAGCTATTGCACAGGTTCTATCGCGGCCCTTGAGCGTGGGGACCGAATCCAGAAATTCCGTAACGAAAATAACCTAACACTTACCTTCTAGATCTATATAGATATTTCGGCAAGTGTTTTACAGTTGCCGTGGAACAGCGGTTATCACATATGCTCGTTCTGCTGAAGGTCCCAGGTTCGAGCCTGGGGTACATCTTGATTTTTTTTTCATTTATTTATTTTTTTATCACGTTTTTTTATTATGACAAGCATTTTTATTTAGTTTCACCTGTCCCGTTGTCTGTCTGTAATCCAATCTTGCAAGTAAAATTTTACTCAGTTCCCGTTTGCTTTTTTTAAAATTAATTTTATTAAAAAATATACTGCATAAATAAAATAAATAAATTATAATTGCATAAGTTGACAAAAATGCTATGCAATAGCTTCACCGCGGCAGTCCCCGACTGCCACACGTCTTTTTTTTTCGTGCAAGCTATTGTGGCTAAATAATAAAAATATTTAGATATTCGTCGTATCCTATGTCACACAAAACTCAAAATTTAATAAATTTATAAATCTTAAAAGAATCTTGTAGTGATGTGACATCAGCACTAGCTACACGTGTATATAATAATTGGTAGAACCTCTACAGATCCTTATCAAATTGTAATGTTTCTACAATTTTCAATTAACCGAATACACAGCTGACCCACCTTATATAAAGTGATACCATCTAGTCATAATAGCAGTTATTGAGTCGTAACATAACAAGAAGTCCTTGATCACAATATCGTATTATCTTATTATGCCTCACGTCACTATGATCACAACGACACGCCTATGAAATAAATCAGTAACAAGTACGTCACTGCTTTTGACAGAAATAGCAAATTGTGTTCTAATTTTGGCAAGTAGGTACACAATATCAAGCCAGTCTCGTGTCAACTACGTTTCACATGTCATTATGTTGAGTTTCACGCTCTTTAATATATATATACATACTAGCTGCCCCGACAGACGTTGTTCTGTAGATAGTAAAAAAAACAACTGTTTTATATTTCAAAACATCAAAAATTATTTCGTAAATATGCTCCCTGTTGTTAGAATGAAATTGTTTCACAGCGGAACTGTCAAACCATGCGTCACTAAATTCTCTCATAGAAAATATGTCCATACAAAACAAATATTGAAAATAAAAATATTTATGGGTCCCAAATCGAAATAAAAACTACCCTATCTCTCAAGTTGGACCAAACTGCACTCCATGAAGTAATCACCATTAAAATTCGTTCATTAGAGTCCATTGAGGACAAACATTGTGACACGAGATTTATATATATTAAGATATAAAACCAATTCGACTTACTCTAAAATTAAAGATATTTTTTCATATCAGACTTTAATAAATAAGCTTGATTGTATGAGTAATGATTAATCATATTTTCATCATAATTGTTTTCGCTATTTCATCGATATATCGATACTAAGCCGGTCCAACACTACACCATCCCTTCTTATTTGGTACGCATTCCTGCAGAGCGCACATAACATAACGGGAGGGTGACTCTGCTCAAAGTGAATATTTAGAATATTTAAAACAATGTTAATTTTACAAATTGTTATAAATTTTATACATGTATGTTTTACAAATTAAAACTAACAGGCATAAAATGCTTTTCTATTTTACAAATATTTCAATATTTGAATTTATATTTTATCCAGAGAGGAAGTGGAAGAGTAAAAACTTGAACATTAACGTTGTGCATTTTTCAATATTATGGAATGGTAAGGTTAGGTTAATTTGCACGAATTTATTTATCAGTATAAAAGTACTAGTATTTATGTGGTTAAATACAATATTCATTTATTGCGCTATCGTACACATAAATGACAATTTATATTAAATAAAAAAAATTACACTTAACACAGATCCATAATAAACTGTAAAAATATTTTCACGGTTGGGATTCGATCACAATGACTCAACCAGTAGGAGGCTCCTTTGCAGAGGATACCGGCTAGATTATGGGTACCACAACGGCGCCTATTTCTACCGTGAAGCAGTAATGTGTAAGCATTACTGTGTTTCGGTCTGAAGGGCGCCGTAGCTAGTGAAATTACTGGGCAAATGAGACTTAACATCTTATGTCTCAAGGTGACGAGCGCAGTTGTAGTGCCGCTCATAATTTTTGGGGTTTTTCAAGAATCCTGAGCGGCACTGCATTGTTATGGGCAGGGTGTACCAATAACCATCAGCTGGACGTCCTGCTCGTCTCGTCCCTTATTTTCATAAAAAAAAACAACTGGTCCCATGACCGTAGGAACATTACGTTGAAATAGTAGCACAATAATTATTTAGAAGTATAAATCTTTCATCCATAATTTCAACGACAGTCTTACGAATTTTCCATCAGGCCATGAGTCCTGACGCGAGTTTAACATTTTATACCCACCCAAGAAAAGTGCTGACTGCCGAAGAAAGAAGTTTTCACTTTAAAATTAAGTTTATAGACTCCATTATAGTACCTACGTATGGCATCTGTTTAGTTCCTGTACAAAAAGTCGTCTTGGCTGTGAAAAACAATGTTTGTCAGATTTTCAATGTCCTCCCATAAAAGTTACACCGAAATTATACTTCTCATAGTATTCAATGAGACCATCGTTCAATTAGTCAAAAAACGTTCTTAGACCATCTTAACAAGAGCCGCCACGGACCCCTGCCTTTTTTCATTCTGCTTTCACTAGAAACTCCCTTTCACCTTAACAAAAATATAAATGCACTTATTCAAAACATTATATATGTATATGTAATAACTAATTTTTGATCTTATAACTTTTTGAATAAATTAAAATATGAAGAAAATTTAATAAGATTATAAGTTTCGTAAAACTACCAACGTTGATGCTTTTTCCACAGCCTTATTATTTCTCTTGTGGATTAAAACATAAAGCTTAATTAAGGCTCAGATCCTTAGTACTAATGAAAATATCTAAAAGACTATCCGGCTCACCCCTAGCTTGTATCTGGGAGGTAGCAGCCCTGCCTATTGTTAGGAACCCTCCATTAAAAGGAATGTTGGAATCCTTTGTTAAGTTTTAAATTAAAAATGCATTTTATGTTACGTGTTGTGAGTGTACGTAGATCGAGAGGTATGGTAAGTTATCAAGCAACCGCAAGTTCTATTCTCATTGGGGTCATTTGATAGTAATAGAAATATATTTTTAACATACTTGCTCGTAAAATGAGCCTTATTTCATCGTGCTTAGAGCCATAAACTGAACAATAACACACACGTGCATAATAATATTACAAACTAGAATAAGAGACTTAATAGAATAATCCCTACAAAGTTAGTACCTAACTGCAAATTATATGAGAGTAATGAAATATAAATGAAAAATGTTTATTTTGAAACGTATAGTACACATAAATATACAAATAACTTAAAATAAAACTTAGAAGACTGTGAATCTGAAAGATTAATACCTACTGCCTATACGTTACAAAAATAGTCCCAACTCAGCATGTTTGCTGGTGTGAAAACGCTAAATATAATTTTAACTAAAACAAAAGTTATTTTAGCTAGCAAATTAACGGAACGAGAAATTAATGTTTAACTAAAAGCTTATAATATGTATAATTTTAAGTTTGTACTTGTATGATAAATTGTCAACTGTCAAATTATAATTAATGTCAAAAAATGCAATTGTTTTTCTACTGCTACTTTTACTAGGTACTGTTTTTAAAAGTGCGTAAGAGACTCCTGAGCAATTTACTCACTAGACACTCAGCAGATTTACGCCCTCGCCTACGGCTGGGGCTACAACCCACAGCCTCGTGTGTCATTACACAACTAAGCTCACTCATAATATATCTTAGTCTTTGACACAACATTTGATTAAATATAGAACCCACGTCGCTCTCATACACCCCAGCGCTTTAACCACTTACAAGATTACAAGATTCCATAAATCTTGGTTATTTATTCAACTCTCGAAATGTGGCGCCATCTACAGGATCTACATCACAGTTGATAACTTGCTCAATCCTTCTAATGTCACATCTAAGAATGTAACTTGAGACTTGATTAATTATTAAAAGTGTGGTAAATCAAATTATGTTTAGAACAGTTTCTAGCAAATTCATTTATATGCCTATGTACATACATAACATTATCAAGAATATATATATTTTTATGTAGCATTTCGTATTTCATTTCTACAGCCCTACGAGAATGAATATTAGCAAAACAATCTATTCGCGTCCGACATTTTAAGCAAATGTCAATGATATGGCAACTCTAAAGGTCTCAAGATGGCGGAAATGTCAAATTTTGACAGGGAGCTTATAAGGGCAGAAGCATCGCTGTTTAGTTTACATTGAATTAACTGTGCCCCGCGGTTATACCAGCTTATAATTTTCAACACACGTGCTCGTAAAGTGAGCCTTATTACATCGTACTTAGGGCCAAAAACTGAACTATAACACACACGTGTAAAATAACATAATACACTAGTGTATAATAGAATTATCTCTATAAAGTTAAGTAAGTTTCTAACTGCAAAATTATATGAGAGTAAACAGAACATTTTAAATTTAACCAGGTAATACAGTTTTTTTTAACAACAAACCAAATTAAATAATTCCCGCTGCAGGATTGGTCTCCGCTGCGATCCAAAATACCGAGCACTACCTAAGAACCACGGAACAGAAAAAACTAGATTTTCTGTTCTGTGCTAAGAACAATAACTTTTTTATTACGGCAACTATTAGATGTTTGTGTGCGTGGCATCTTGACTCAATGGCATTTTTCAAATATTTGTAACATACGCTTTGTGTTATTTTACATTGAAATTATTAAAATACAAAATACTTACTCATGATATGGAATCCCAGTGTCTTTCTTATTTCTTGTAGTATTATTTTTTCAAAGTTTTACTACGCAACCCGGCATTTTAGTTTCAATTATTAGCCAAGTTTAACCAAACATGTGGCACGTCAACGTCGCAAATTGTTCGAGACTGGTTCGAGTACACTCACTTGGGCGTAGTATTTGTTGTCGCACTTTGCGACTACGCTAGCGGTATCTAGTTGGAGCCCAGCGGAGACCAATCTTTAATATAAGTATATGCCTATATCAGTTTTTGGAGGCGATGATACTAACGATAATAAAGGTAGTTTTTCTTGTAATTATGGATAAAACTTATTCATCCATCGCCATAAATAAAAGTTTTATTACCATACGTTGATAACAATAATATCTAATAAGAAATAACAGTCCTACGATTGACAGTTTTGTTCTGGCAACACTAGTTGTAACAGCAGTGTTTAATGAAGATATTAATTGTTCGGAGAAATAGCGTCTAATAACTCCTCATTTTGTAAAACAGTTGCATATAAACGTAAAATTAAATTCCAAGTTTTACTTAAAATTTGTCAATTTTGAATTTTGCAGTTTCGAAAAAAAGCACTATTAATTACCCCTTATATTAGTTTCGCAATGACGAGTTTCTGTATTATCATAACAAATGGGGTAAACTGTAAAATTTAAGGCATTTGGCAATCTTAGGGGGTGTCTTTTAAGTAAAAGTCTTGCTAAAAAAATAAGTAGTATGTATTATGTTATTTAAATTCTTATAAAGTATTTTATCTGCAATACTTCGTAGAGTCATGAATACTGAATATGAATAAATACTTTATGGAATTCTATGCGAGGCAGTCTCATAAATAAAGTCATTCCGCCCGACACTAGATGGCGCTATTCTCAACATGCATAGTTCACTAAGTTGTTACTACTAGTTCGTTGAGTTATAGTCAGTATGCTAAAGTTTGCGAATGTTCTACGCTGATTAAAGTTTGGTTATTGTCGTGAGTTAAGCTAGTTATACAAGTGCCGCTTGGAGTTAGTCTTGTATAGTTATCATTAACCTTAATAATATGTACATCAATATTGAAAGATTTGGCCAATAGAAGTCTAAATAGATAGGAAGGTAATAAAAATATTCTTATTAATTCAAATTCAAATACTTTTATTCAAAATAGACTGCCTTGACCAGAAAAAAACGGGCACAAGAAACTCAGCGGCCTTTTTTTATAAAAATATAGATTACAACAATCTGTGGTATCATTAAGAAAATCATTTATGTTATAATAACCTTTTCCACACAAACGTTTTTTAACAATTCATTTAAATTTCCTAACACATTTGTTTTTTGTACATTATCTGGGATCATATTGAAAATACCACCCAATAAAAGACTCTCTAACTCGACTTAACCGAGTAGTAGGCATAACAAGTTTATGTTTGTTGTAATGTAATGTATAGCCACATTAGTGAATTTGCAAGAAAGTAGAAACTGTGACAATCATAATGTTGACGCCAGGAACAAACATTAACTTGTTATGCCTACTACTGTGTGTCAACTTAGTAATTATTTTGATGGGTGATTTAGGTATAAAACTTTTACAACATGAGCGAGATTCAAAATAGTTGTTAAAACCGTTCATGTGGTAAAGGCTACCTACTATGATGTTAATGACTTTCTTAAGAATACCGCAGATCGGGAATAGAGCGACCGCTCTCAGGCTATTAAATAACAAATATCATATGAAATTATATTGTAACGAATTTTCATTGTGTAAATAAGCATCCTGCTGTTTTCACACGTCCGTTCTTCTCACGTGTGAGGAATTGAATCGAATAGATGGTATTTTCTGATGTTCAGTGACTTAAATCCTATTTTGAATAAATATATTTGAATCATTAAAATGTTAATTCCTTGCGGGACGACTGTCACCTATGTCACACATATTACATTGTTACGTAGTAATTACTCTTACGACGCTTCGGATATTGTCGCTAATGTTTTGCAAAATCACGGCAATACGAATAAATTTAGAATTTCGTAGTGAGAAATGATCTTCATTTATTTATTTTTTTATTAGTTATAAATGTTATAATTTAATAATTGTTATAGTTTCTCTTTGTAGAAGAGTGTCCACTGTTAAATATACTGAAATATAAGTGAATGTGACGTCCAGTTCCGATAAATACTCAATCACTTTATATATACTATCCCAGTACCTTCTTATTTAGATTTCAATATATGTGGCCGTTGTTCGAAACAACTGTCAAGATTTTGAAGTAAAAACTTGAAAACGCGCTGAGCACTATGTTTTGGGTCCGGATGACATGATACATATTGATGATTGCGAAATTAAAGTGGCAGTGGACACGGAAATGCTGGAAGGACAGATGGCCGTTGGCGCAGTAATGTCCTCAAATGGCGACCACGTACTGGAAGATGTAGTGTTGTTGGTAGGCCCCCAAAAGATGGACGAATGAACTGGTCATGATTGCCGCGATAGGTTAGATCGGTCGTTATTTGGCATTTTTTTTACATCACTTACATATATTGTAATGGAAATGATAATATGTAAAAAGGTGAAGCTGTAAATATTGATTATAGGAGTGGCACTGAGTTTCTTGCTACTTCTTCTCATTAAACGGCAACCTTTTCTGAAGTTCTGGTAAATGTAAAAAGAAAAGAAAACATTTGACATCCATAGGTTTCATTTCCTTAACCTGACATGAATAAAATGATTTTCATTTCGTTTTGATGTGATCGTTGGAGGAGGATATTTGTCACTGACATCATTTTATAGCAATAGCAATGACAGTTACAACATTGTATATTTTATTAAAAGAAGCGCAAAAAAAGAATGCTGGGAGAGTTTCTTGCACCGCTTCTTCTCTCTCAGAGCGCCATTTGTTTCCGAAGCGATAGTATCTAGTATATTGGAAATGACATCAAAAAGAATTCTTAAGGAATCAATTTTGAGAAAATAAATGCCTTTTATGACCTTTACAATAAGAGTAGCGTTAGGACCGATAATATCGAATAATGTTAAGTTCGTTCAATCATCGTTTCGACATTGAATACGATGTAACTAAGAGTAGGATTCGACACGACTAATGCCACGATATATCGAATATCGATTTTAGGCTAGGCCCCCAGAGCAAATTCACGAGCTTCCTTGTTGCTATGAAGGATATTTATATACTCCATAGACTGGTTCTACATGAAAAAAAAATGCTTGAAAGTTGTAGTGTCACTACATACATTCAGATGCAAAGGCAGATGGATAGGTATGTAAATTTTTATATAAGTAGGTATATAAAAATTTAAATACCTACATAACCTACATTAATGATATAATAATACATAAACATTACATACCTACCTAGCGTCGTACTTCAAACAACGCTAGCTTGTGTATTGCTAAGAACCGTAAGATTGCAACCGTAAAAATATAAAATATTTGCTTGTACAATAATATTTTACAAAAGACATTCTAGATGATTATCCAACGAACGTTTCCCAGACATCGCAAACAAAGTATTCACAATATCTGATATCAGGAATCAGCATTATTCACAAAGACATGACTTTGAATAAATCTAACATTCACTCGAGGCTGTTCAGATGTTAATAATTCTGTCTACGTTTTTAAAATGCAGTCGCTTGTAAAAGATAATCCAAGGACACAGCTACTTGATACTAGATGGCGCTGATTGATAAAATGTAATAATAAACTTGTAATACAAATAGTTTTAATTATTTAGCGAACTCAATCACATAAGATATTGCAGTTTATAAAGAATATTTAAAAAAGAAACATTGAATATATAATTAATTAAGATTAAGATAATAATTATCTTGCTTACATACGCTTTCAAACAAATATTATAAATAGATTCCAGAGTATGGGAAAATCTCCACATTATTTGAAGGGCCAGATTCCCTGAAACTTCATCAAATGCGCGGCATAGGTATTGTTTGGAAGTTGTTGCTGTAGACGTAAAAAGTTTAGGTAAAATTTACATACAAAAGGGGTAATAAATCGATTGGAAGCACGTATTGTTGCAAACATTTAAATAAACTTGAATTGGTACGTAGACCAAAATAAATTAATAAAAATGTTCCAAATTGAAAAAGTTCAGTTTCGGGGCCAATTAATCCGATGAATGATTTTTAAATTCATCAATAAACTCTTTAATACTCCAAGTTTGTCACCAATTAGTCGGATTTGGTCGTTAATTTCACAAAGCGCTGTAAACAAACTTCGGCTGGTCGCTCGCTAAATACTTGAGACACAAACTTTGCGAGCGATAAATTATATTCTGTGAAGTCGCAACCGGATTTTACTGGTTTTCTAAATAGGTCGAGAGTTTCTATTTTATAAACCAACTTTAGCAGCATTATCTTCTTTTGTGTTTCTGTTATATTGTCATAATATTTCTTTACCAATTGTGAGCCTCTCTTCTCTTCTTCTGTCATAATTATTGAAGGTAATAATATTACCTTATCTCTTACTTATCCTCTGCAATAATCACAACAATATCTACAGAGTGTGTCGTAAATACAACACGATGTTTTTTAAAAGGCATAAAAGCCATTTATATTCTCAATATTGATTCCTTTAGAATTAAATGATAGAATAGAAATTAGAATTATATGAATAGAAGAAGCGGCGCAAGTAATTCTCCCAGCATTTTTAAGCGCTCTTTTTAATAAAATATACAATATTGTACTGTCATTGCTGTTGCTATAAATTAATCATAATCTAGTGTCAGGCTGTCCGATCACTTAGATATTGAGCTGTGGAGTAGTAGTTTTTTAATAAAAACACTCAAATTTATTTATAGATATTGCCTGAACAGTTGCTGGGACATTATTATAAAGGTGTATTTTATGGAACATGACAAACGAATGTTCGGATCACCTGATATTAACCCCCTTATTCATAATGGTCCACTAACTTAAAACAGCCGCTTAGGAGTGTTTTTTCTCATTCTGACTTAGGTCAATAGAAGAAGACAGAGTGAGAATTAGCAATGCTTTAAGTTTGCAGACTATTATGACTAAGGGGGTATGTGTACGTGGACGAAGTCCTACCTACCTACATAATAATAAATATATATTTTAAATCTCGATTTCTTCATATCATAATGTGTACACATCCTCATAGAGTTGCGCCCTATCTTGTATTTAGCTGTTAATTTACACTTTTATCATGAATTTGCTATAGATACTCAAATCAAATCAAATCAAAATATTTTATTGCAAGTCACATTTTACAGTAAGGTGGTAGGTACATTAATGGGTAGACAATATGTGACGCCCTGCAAGGGAACAGCAATGTTATACATAAAATAAATATGTCTTATACATTTCATACATTCTTATACTATATTGTAACTAATTCTCACACTTAGTGTAATTAAAAAATTCGGGTAAATCTTAAAAGCATTTTGAAACTAAAAATTTTTTAACGTGTCCTTTAAATAGAGAAGGCTTCTCTTTATTTTTAATATCGTTTGGGATGTGATTATAAATTTTTATTGCCATGTGGTGAGTGCTCGATGACACTAATGACATACTTGTTTGGGGAATTTTTAATTTGTTTAAATTTCTATTATTTCGCTTGTTATTTGGTAGTCTATACTTCTGTACTGTACCAATAAAAAAAATAGCAGACCGAATATCACAACAAACTTATCAACAAAATAAAACAAAAACCGCACCCCGGCCGCATTAGAACCCTTTAGATCCTAATTCCGGTCGGAACTAAACCACAAAACATCATTGTAACTGCTTTGAACCGGTCCAGGGCTGTTACGACCGGTCCCCGAAAGATAACAGCGGATTTCGGCGGACTTAACCGGTTATGACCGGGTTGATTATGTTTTAAAATGTTTATTTGGGACAAAGGATCATTAGGATGATAATTTGTTACACGAAATATGGTGCAATAAATGTTTATCACATACGTAAAGCCACAGAACAGCTAATAGTACCTACTAGCGTAGTAAAGCCTGCGATTCGAAATACAGAGAAGCGAAGGTGTCACTCAGTAGTGAGATATAGTAAAAGTCATAAAAATCATTTCACAAAATTGGATTCAAATACCTATGTATTAAGGATAATTTTTCAATGAGCTCTTTTCATGAAAATAATTTTTGCTAATAAAATGCTCGCATAATTCCTTTATTTACTTACAGTGTGTGTGGATTGATGCAATTATATTGCACTCAACAACTGTAGAGTTATTCATTTTATAATTTACATGAATTTTTTGTCTTACTCGTGTAAAGTACCTAGTGATATTATTATTGTTACATCATTTTACATTATATCATTGTAATTAAAATAATTTTATAATTTGTAAAACGACAAAGCTATAAATGTTGATTTATAAGAGTGGAAATAAGTTACTTGCCACTTCTTCTCATTAAAGCTTCAGCCTTTTCGAAAGTTGTGGTTAATGTTAAGATAAATGTTATTGCCTTGATCTAGATGAATAAAGTGATTTTGATTTGATTTCACGCAACATCCACTGTGGAATGAATATTGATAATAGATTAAACACCGGTTATAGGTACCACAATGGCGCCTATTTCTGCCGTGGAGCAGTAATGTATAAACATTATTGTGTTTCGGTCTGAAGGGCGCCGTAACTAGTGAAACTACTGGGCAAATGAGACTTAATATCTCATGTCTCAAGGTGACGAGCGGAATTTGTAGTGCCGCTCAGAATTTTTGTGTATTTCAAGAATCCTGAGAGGCACTGCATTGTAATGGGTATCAATTAGCATCAGCTGAAAGTACTGCTCGTCTCGTCCCTTATTGTCATTAAAAAAAAAAACCTAAAGACCGCCAATGCTATTGAGATTCCTCTGGTGATAGTAGAGAGTATGGGTCACAGTGATCACTAAGCATCAGGTGATACGCTCGTTTGTCCTCCTCTTCAATAAAAAAATATACACATATATCACAGAGCTAGATTAAAATAAAATTTTCTAACAATCTAGAAGTTTCAATAGATTGTTCCAAATTGAAAAAGTCTATAATTCGATCGACTTTCGGAAGGTCTTTGATAATTTATACGTCTAGATAGAGTCTCTTGCTGTTAGAAAACCGAAAACAGGCCAGGAATATTGCTATAGTGTCCAAGCTATGTTTTACACTCGCGATTTGGATGACACTTTGTGTTAGTGTGCGTGCTTTGATCAAAATAGAGGTTAGTTCTATAGTCTATTTTTCTATCTAAACGTATTAATAATCTAAGGCTAGTTTATATTTAGACGACCTGTATAGCCGAGTGGTTAGCGATCCTACCTACTAAGCTAGAGGTCCCGGGTTCGAATCCCGGTAGGTGCAAGCATTTGTATGATGAAAATGGATGTTTGTTGCCGAGTCATGGATGTTTAAATGTATTTATGTATATTTATATGAATTTATGTATGTTTAAGTAAGTATATTGTATTAAATATATCATTGTCTTGTAACCCATAACACAGGCTAAAAATGCTTAACTTGGGGCAAGATAATTTGTGTAAAAAGTATTTCAATATTATTATATTATATTGATTCAAAATGATGCAACAAAATACTCATTAATTTACTAAAGTAAGTAAAACAATAATAAAATGTAAGTAAATCATAAAACCACAATAGTTATTGAGTAGGTAGTAGGTACGTAGATGCATCAATCCACATTCCACACAGATAATATTTTTTTTATGAATATAAGGGACAAGACGAGCAGGACGTTCAGCTAATGGTAATTGATACGCCCTGCCCATTACAATGCAGTGCCGCTCAGGATTCTTGAATCCCCAAAAATTCTGAGCGGCACTACAACTGCGCTCGTCACCTTGAGACAAGATGTTAAGTCTCATTTGCCCAGTAATTTCACTAGCTACGACGCCCTTCAGACCGAAACACAGTAATGCTTACACATTACTGCTTCACGGCAGAAATAGGCGCCGTTGTGGTACCCATAATCTAGCCGATATCCTGTGCAAAGGAGCCTCCCACTGGTGAATAAAACTAGGTATTAGTTATACATGCGTCTTAAACATTTCCATATTCATTATAATATTATTCTGAATAGCCGTTAAGACACATAACATTTACTCTCTTAATCTTTATTTATTCCTAATATTATCATCTCTTCAACACTCACTACAATTCTGAGCTTAAAATGAAAATTTAACCAAAACCCACTATTTTATACATTCAAATTTATTAACATTTAAACTTGCAAATCCGCGGGACAAAGACAAAGCGTGCACATTATGTCTAAAACCGTCGCGATCCAGTTGTAGCCGGCGATAACCGGATAGAACCGGTTTCGACCGCTCTAGTGAGGTTACAGCGTCGATGGCACTGCAAAGCGAGTGTGCTTCACAATTTTCATGATATTTCATCTTCATTAAAGTACTCTCAGTTGTAATTATTATAATTAAGTCGCTCGCGTTTTAATTAGTGACAATGTCTGGTTTCCATTCATTAGGTTCATTATTATTTTGTATACGTCCTACATTACGAGTACCTTCACATGTATCTATAAATCTTGGAACGTGATTCTCACGCACTACAATACGATCAAATCAAATCACTTTATTCGTGTACGTCAAGGAAATGACACTTATTAATGTCGAAAGTTTACTTTTATTTTTATACACTTTATATTAGCTTCACCTGTATGTTTGTATGTTTGTAACCGACTTCTTTGGGCGCGATTTTGACCCACTTTAAACGGCTAGATTTCGTTCAAACTTTGTAGATTTATCGAGGACCGATGACATTACACTAATTTGACTAAGAAATGAAAAATAAATAATAGTTAAAAGAAAATTAAAAAGCACGCTTTATATAAAATTCAACTAAAAAATAGAAAATAAATTTAAATTGAAAATAGTGTAAAAAAAATATATTTTATTGTAAAAAAAGCGTCGAGTGCTTTTTAAGATATTATTAAAATAATAATTCTTCTACACCCCACGCTTTTTTTTTACAATAAAATTAATTTTTTTTTACACTATTTTCAATTTAAATTTATTTTCTATTTTTCAGTTGAATTTTTACAATAAAATTTATTTTTTTACACTATTTTCAATTTAAATTTATTTCCTATTTTTTAGTTGAATTTTAGTTTTTTGTAACTATTTACATTTACCACCACTTCGGAAAAGTTTGAGCTTTAATATGAAGAAGTGGCAAGAAACTCATTGCCACTCATTTAAATCAACATTGACGGCTTCATCGTTTTACAAATCATTTCAATTACAATATATGTTAAGTGATGCAACGAAAATATTCAAACGTCAAATACTCAATGTTTTAAGCCAGTGAATTAAAAAAGTAAATGTTAATTAATAAATAAAATACTAGAGTTGTTAGAGTAATTCAAATTCAAATTCAAAAACACTTTATTCATGTAGGTCACGGAAATGACACTTATGAATGTCAAAAAAAAATATTGTTTCTTATTGAATTTACCGCTACTTCGTAAAGGGTTGAGCTAATGAGACGAAGTAGCAAGAAACTCATTGCCACTCTTTCAAATAAAGATTTACATTTGCAATTGCTTTACAAATCATTTCAATTACAATATATGCAAAGTGACGCAACAAAAATACTCAAATGTCAAAAACTGAAAGGCTTACACGAGTGAGTCAAAAAAAGAAAAAAAAAAGAAAATTAATACTTATAAACACAAGAGTTATTGAGTATAGTAGATGCATCAATCCACACATACCGTAAATAAATAGAGGCATTATGTGAACATTTCATAAAATAAAATATGTAATAACTTTAACTTTAAAGGAAATAATAATAATAATAAAAAACACATCAAGCAGACCTCCTGGTAAGGAGATCATCCAGCCACCACGTAGTAGATACATCAATCCACACACATCGAAAATAAATAAAGGAATTATGCGAGCATTTTATAAGCCGTTATAAAAAATATACCTTACTAGTTGACCCGGCAAACGTTGTTTTGCCATATAAAGTATAATTCACGCGATAGTTTTATAAGTAATAAAATATTGCCTATATTATAGCCTGTACATCATTTTGTTCTATTGTCAATAGTTTTTGCAGCGCACGCATAATAGGTTTTCGATTTTACACCTTGTGTTACAAAATAGCAATTTTATTACGGATCCCTAATTTTGAAAAAAAAACATAGCCTATAGCCTTCCTCGATAAATGGACTACCCAACACTGAAAGAATCATTCAAATCGGACCAGTAGTACCAGAGATCAGCGCGTTCAAACAAACAAACAAACACTGCAGCTTTATAACATTAATATAGAAGTATAGATAACTTATAATCGACTTACTTTAAAATTTATAAAGGCCTGATGACTATAAGATTATACTATAGTATTAGTATTTAGTATGCAGTGTGGTATGGGGATTGTTTTATTCAGAAGTCATATATAAAAACATCTGTCTTAGGGAATATTTGGACTAAAAAAGAAATCAAAAAAAAAAATTTGGCATAGTTACATTTTTGGAAAAGTTCGAATTGTCCACTTTGATTAAATTTTTCTATCATTAGGATCGACTCTAAGAATTATTTTTAACAGTGAGAAAAAAATTCTGAGCACCAGAATTTGGTCAGATTTAATAAAATGTTTTCTCATACTAAAAGTCAGTTCCAGCAAAGAATATGTAAAAAGTATAAATAGTTCCTGCGAAGTACACGAATCACAGTCGATACGTACATTCGTATTCGTATATGATACATAATATATTCAAATCTATATATATAAAAATGAATTGCTGTTCGTTAGTCTCGCTAAAATTCGAGAACGGCTGGACCGATTTGGTCCAGAGAAAAGAATCCAGAGAAGGTTTAAAAGGTTGAATAAATATATAAATACTCGGAATTAAATTAAAAAAACAATAATAGTTTAAAATGAATAGCTAAGAATTTTATATCTTTCTAACTTTCTCAGGAGGTAAAAAATAAACTTCCTTAAAACACTGGTAATAACACTTAAAAATGGATTCCTTTTGTTTGTTTTAAGTTAATTTTATACAAAAGTTTAGGTCTTTTATCGATTGAGGCGTTACGAAGTCTGCCGGGTCAGCTAGTATGAAATATTATTGCACTTTTTTTGTTTTAACTGTCATGTCTTTCGAAATCAGATTTATCCATACTGTCCCTGTTAAAAAATCACAATTTATACCTATAGTATTATAGTTTTTTTATATGTCTGGCCTTATATCCTAACCAGAGTGAAAAGGATGATATAAAAATACATACAGACGATACAAAGAAGAACAAATTGAATTTTTGTGTGATTAGTTTCCACAACCGGACATTATGTCTAAATGCAAAATTCCACCCGGATCATATTGACATCTGGCATTCTATATTAATAACTTATTTTTCTTCTTTTACAGATACAAAGTCTCCATAGATTGCGATAAGTTGGTAAGTTTTTATTATGATAACACAGATTAGAAACCGAATTGGACCGAACTCAGGCTATTAAATAATAAATTTTACCCTACGGTATTACATTGTAACTAAATTTGTATGAAAAAAAAAGTAGCCCACTGAGTTTCTAGCGCCCTTTCTCTGGTCTGAGGCATACTATTTCGAATGGGTGGTAGTTTTTGACATTCAATACTTATTGATTATTTTTTATTGTATTTTGAATAAAAATATTTGAATTATAATTTGACTTATTCGGTCTCTTTTGGGGTTTTCTTAGTATCTATGATATATACCATTACTTGGATATATTTCAATATTTATATACCCATTTATCTTTATTAGACGTCTCTACTAACTTATTTCAGTCTCCACTCTTCTTATCATTCTGGTCAAGACCAAAACTTATCAACGAATCAAGGTGGGGAGGATGTGACAGCTTAAAACACGTAACAAAAAGAAAAGGAAACAAAAATTATTCTAAATGGGATTTAAATTGGTTGAACTGTTAATACGATAAAAATATAAAAGAGTTCAAACTGATATTTTTTTCTTTTGGTGATGAATTATAATATTATTTAATCATAACGTTTGTAATATGGAAAAAGACTTAGGAAGTTTTATGCTGAAAGATCGTAGAGTATCTACTGATGTTACAAAATAATACTTATGATGTTCTATGGCACTAAGATTATTTTGCTTGTAAAAATTTCCAGAATGTTCTTCACTTTTTAAGTCAGTTAGTGTCTCTTTGAAAAGTTCCCTTTTTATGAAATAGAAGGCAAAACAAGTTGAGGGGTCACGGATTAAAGTTTTTTAATAAAACAATGTCGTATGCGGTAGAAGATACAAATGAATGAATAATTTTATAGTATAATGTTCAACTGTATGCCCAATCCCACTCATTCATAATCTGAATGAGTTTTTAAGAAAAAATGAACCCAAAGCATTCGCTACACTTGTATTATTGCTGTAATAACTGCTCAATCATCTTTTTCGAAACGTCTCGACGTAATAACTCCCCTCTACATTTTCTCTGTGATAAATTTACTCTATTCACTTGAAGATAGTATGAATACTTATAATTTAACGAACACGTAAATAATGGGGTAGTAGATCATTCGTTTGGAAGATTTTCTTTTTAACTAACCGTAAATTTTTATATTCAATCGCAGTTTTACCAGTGGGACGCTTCTTTGCACAGGATGCCGTGTAGATTATGGGTACTACAACGGCGGCTATTTCTGCCGTGAAACAGTAATGTGTAAACATTACTGTGTTTCGGTTTAAAGGGTGCCGTAGCTCATGAAATTTACTGGGCAAATGAGAATTAACATCTAATGTCTCATGGTGACGAGCGCAATTGTAGTGCCTCTCAGAATTGTTTCGTTTTTCAAGCCTCCTGAGCGGCACTGTATTGTATTAGGCGTTTCATTATCATCAGCTGAACATCCTGCTCGTCTCGAACCTTATTGTTATAAAACAAGTAGTAAAACTGCCATTTGAGATTATTTTTAGGGTTTCGTATATCAAAAAAAAAAACAGAATCGTTTTAGGATCACTTTCTTGCCCCTCCATGTTTCTGTCAAGACCCTTTATCTCGGGAACGCGAGACGAGACGAGAAGAAAACGATGTCTACAGTCTCTTGTAGCTGTGAAAATCAAACTTCGAAATTCGGGTAGTGTTGGGAATATATTGTGTGAAAATTGAAAGTGGTGTGCGTAAACTATGTGACTAATAACCGACATGCGTTATGTCCTATGACAATTTATGTATAGCCCCATCTTTGCCATGATTGACTACATGCAAACAATTACCAGCATGCTTACAATACTCCGCAGTAATAGCACGGCAGGTGATCACCTCAAAGGTGCGGAATTTCATTACACACAGCCTTAGATTACACTGCGCTTTCCACAAATCTCAAAGGGCCCGTAAACGCATTCCGTAGACGGCGCTTTGATGGTCAGTCTGCTTTGACATAATCTGTCTATTTATTAAATTACTCTATGCTATTAAGTCCTATGGTATATTGCTATGGGGCAACGCTGCCGATATTAATACAATATTTGTGCTGCAGAAGAGGGCTGTTCGCGCTATTTATAACCTAGGTCCTAGAGAATCATTGAGAGCAAAATTCAAAGAAATTAACATCTTGACTGTTGCTTCTCAATATATTCTTAATAATGTAATGTATGTTCATAGGCACATAAGTGAATTTGCCAGAAACTGTCATAACCATAATGTTAACACCAGGAACAGACGTAAACTGATGATGCCTACTACTCGGCTAAGTCGAGTTAGTAAGTCTTTTGTGGGGCGATGTATATGCTTTTACAACAAGATCCAAGAAAATGTTCAAAACAAAAGTATTACGTTATTCAAAAGAATTGTTAAAAAACGTTTGTGTGGTAAAGGTTACTATAACATAAATGACTTTCTTAATGATACCACAGATTGGGAATGGAGCGACCGCCCTCAGGCTATTAAATAATAAGTTTAATTGTACACTGTTACTTTAATTGTAAAACATATTTTTGATGAAAAAAAAAGTTCGCTGAGTTTATTGTGCCTATTCTTCTCAGGCCTGAGGCATTCACTTTGGAATGGGTGGTAGTTTTTTTTTGACTTTCAATAAGTGATTTCACATCCTATTTGGAATAAAAATATTTGAATTTAAAATTAATGTTAGATCGTGTCTGTTGCCGCGTTTTGTATGAGTTCGCGCTCTCTTTATTCTTTCGTACGTGTTTTATAATATTTTCTTCAGAATATCTTCAAAGAATACGACTGGATTTAATATATTTGAAGGATTATGTGAGAAGCCACTGAGCAGTTAACTTTATAAAAATATTAATAAAATGTGTTGCTGGCAACACAATTATTGTGTTCTTTTTGTTTTTTTTTATGTTGTTACAATTGAAGGAATTTATGTATTTATATCTACTTACTGGGCAAATAAGACTTAACATCTTATGTCTCAAGGTGACGAGCGCAATTGTAGTGCCGCTCAGAATTTTTCGGTTTTTCAAGAATCCTTAACGGTACTGCATTGTAATTCGCAGGGCGTATCAGCTGATTGTTCTTTATTTTCATAAAATAATTTTTTTTTACGAGATTAGGATCAAAGGTAACTTATGTCAAAAAGGGAAATTATAATAATAATATTGACTCAATCTTACACAATTAATTATCTTGCCCCAAACTAGGCATAGCTTGTACTATGGAAGACATACAAGACAATGATATATTTAATACAATATACTTACGTAAACATACATCTTTTTCTAATATATAAAATTCTCGTGTCATGGTGTTAATCATTGAACTCCTTCGAAACGGCTTGACGGATTCTGATGAAATTTTGAGTGCATATTGGGTAGGTCTGGGAATCGGACAACATCTATTTTTCATCCCCCTAAATGTTAAGGGAGGACCACAGGATTTTTTTTTTCATTTTTTTTTAAATTTGTTTGATTATGAGTCAGCATTAAAAATACATACAACTTCAAATTTTCACCCATCTACGATCAACAGTTACTTTTGTATCGCGATTTTAATATCGGCAATACAACGTTTGCTGGGTCAGCTAGTAAATATATATAAACATCCATAAGTCGGAAACAAACATCCATATTCATCAGATAAATGATTGCACCTACCGGGATTCGAACCCGGGACCTCTATCTTAATAGTCAGGGTCGGTAAATATTCGGCTATATGGGCCGTCTATAAATTTCTAATACGTTTTTATATCTAAGAACTCCGCCATGCCACATGCGTACTTCATACACATAAACCACAATAGGTACTTTATGACAAAAAAAAACTATACGCCCTTAAAACGAGTCGCAGCAGATTCTTGTGCCCGTTCTTCTCAGGTCTGAGTAACATTTTTTCGAATGGGTTGTAGGGTATGAAAAGGCATAAAGGGCATTTATTTTCTCAAAATTGATTCCTTTAGAATTCTTTTTGATGTCATTTCAAATATACTAGATACTACTACCGCTTCGGAAACAAGTGGCGCTCTGAAAGAGAAGAAGCGGCGCAAGAAACTCTCCCAGCATTCTTTTTTTTTGCGTTCTTTTCAATAAAAATATACAATATTGTACAGTCATTTCTATCGCTATAAAATAATCACAATCTAGTCCCAGGCTGTCCGATCATTTAGATATTCAGCAGTCGAGTAATAGGACTTACTACAGAGCCATTTTTTTATAAAACATTTAAATTTATTTATAGATAATGCCTGAACAGTGGCTGGGACTTTATTATAGAAGTGTATACATTTATCCTTAAAGCTATTATGTATCTTATGAAGCCTACTAGAATTAGTTACAAGAAATCCCTTATTTCTAGTGTTATAATAATGAAAAATCACTATTATGATCTGTTAAACTTTGCTAATAATTGAAACTAAAGTGCCGGGTTGCGTAGTAAAACTTTGAAAAATAATACTACAAGAAATAAGAAAGAAACGGGGAGCACATATCATCAGTAGGTATTTTGTATTTTATTAATTTCAATGTAAAATAACACGAAGCTTATGTTACAAAATTTTATATATGCCATTGAGTGTCAAGATGCCGCGCACACAAGCATCTCATAGTTGCCGTAATAAAAAAGCTATTGTTCTTCTACCAATCCTTAATCTAAGGGTTCAAGTTAATTATTTATTTAACTGTTTATCTGTCATTTAAATTATAACGTTACTCGTTTATGTTTTAGTTAGTTACTTAGTGCCCGCAATGTGGTTCAAAATAAATCCAAAGCCTGCTAGAAGAAAATGTATATACTATATTTTTTTTTTTATGGAATAGGAGCGTACGGGTCACCTGTTGTTAAGTGATCACCACCGCCCACAATCTCTTGCAACACCAGATGAATCACAGGAGCGTTGCCGACCTTTAAGGAAGGTGTACGCGCTTTTTTTGAAGGTACCCATGTCGTATCTTCCCGGAAACACCGCACAAGGAAGTTCATTCCACAGCTTTGTAGTACGTGGAAGAAAGCTCCTTGCAAACCGCCACACATCCAGATGGTGGGGATGATATCCTAACTTGTGGCGTGTCGTGCGAAGGTGGAATAATACATTATAGTGCACATTGTACATATTATTTTATTTCTCTCTTAGTGCCAGGCTCTGTCTACTTCATCTGTGGCGATCATGTTGTGTTATTTCTATACATTCTAGAACAATACTTACATTTTAAAATTCGTAATGAAACAAATACATATAAGTATTATAACCGCTATTCCTAGTTGTATCTCAAGTATATGACATATTTTAGTCCGCATTAGATATTAATGTAAAGTTTAAAAGCGAGTATATTTGTTCATATTAGCGCGACATACATATACTAAATGGTTCCCGAGAGATCTTTGTGAGCGATATAGGTCGTCGGGTGCGCCTGACGCATAAGCGGAGCGTTTTAATAGATACCGCCGTCAACGCGCTACTCAAATGATGACAATGAGCAGTTAACTTGTGTAAATGACTCCAAATATTTATGTAATATTAGCTGACTCGACAGACGTTGTTCTGTACATAATAAATAAAATACTGTTTTTTTATGAATTTGTCAATAATATTTCATAACATCAAGAATTATTACGTAAAATATGGTCCTTGTTGTTATAATGAAATTGTTCCACAGCAGAACTCTCTTACCGTGCGTCAATAAATTATATCATAGAAAATATGACCATACAAAACAGTCACAGGAAATACAAGTAATAATGGATCCCAAATCGAAATAAAAACTATCCTATGTCTCTATCTATGAAGTAATCCCCATTACAATCCGTTCATTAGTTTGGTAGTTCACTGAAAACAAACATCAGGACACTGAATTTATATATATTAAGATAAAGTAACCTTTTCAGTTAACCTTTTAGCACCAGTCTTTAAAAGACATATATACCGCTAGTTTTTTTTCTTAAATATGCAAACTCCATTAAGTGATAATGTTTAAAATGTAGTCATTAGAATCGGTTACTACGGTACTAAGTAGGCAACTATAAATAATTGAAATTTAATTTCAATTTGAAAAAATATATATTATAAAGTCGTAGCTGGTTAAACCCAATATTTGTTATATAGTCCGTTAATAAGTAAGTCATATAGAAAACCTGTCAGCCAACTGAAAAATTTTTAGCCTTGTTAAAATACATAATATATTTAAACATGGTAAGCTTGTCATACCAGTAGTACAATAAATATTTTCTCAAAAGACATTTTCTATACATGGCACTTATGTAACGAAGTTTAAAAAGATAGTGTATAGATCTGATTTGTTTCGCAAGCTAATGTCACAGTCGGTTTGACTTTAATATGATTTTCCCAAATGAATTGTGTCAAGCTTCTTGTCATATTTATTGTTCATTCCAATCAGCTTACAAACAAAAAATAATGCATTTTTAAATAATGATCCACCAATTTTTTTCATAAAATCGCTCACGCATCCGCTTTCACTCCACCTATCACAATGGGCACACCCGATGCAACTCAGAGGTATAATTACACAGGCTTTTGTCAGCCCGTACGACATTTGCTTTTGCGCTGAAGTTTTTAGCCTCAAACACCCGTTTCATGGTTTGATGCTCAACTGAGTGTCATTTTTAATTACTGTTCCAAATGTTACAGACAACGTGTTTTAAGTTGAGTAGTTTTGGAGAGTAGGATTTATTGTCTTAGTCGGGATTTGAACGTGCGTTCTTACGCACATACATCGCTTACATTATATTTGTTCAACACACTTGTCTGTTATGTGGATCTTATGACGTCGGCTTAAGGTTCATTTTATCAAATATTATGTTAATAATTATTAGTGTTGTATATGTGTAATAATTAAATAGTGTTTTACGTCAAACCAGTTAATTTTTTTGTCTCATTGCAAATTATATGTTTGTGTTAAAATTATTCTTCAAATCAAATCAAAATCAAAATCAATTTATTCATGTAGGTCACGGAAATGACACTTATGAATGTCAAAAAAATCTTTTTCTTATTCAATCTACCGCTACTCCGTAAAGGGTTGAGCTAATGAGAAGAAGTAGCAAGAAACTCATTGCCACTTTTATATCAAGATTTACATTTCCATAGATTTACAAATAATTTCAATTACAATATAATATGTAAAATGATAACTTATTTTAACTAACTAACAAATAATAACTACGCAGCAACAAACATACTTACATATTATTAGAAAAATCTCCGGAAAACGGTAAATGTTTTTTCAGTTTTAGTTTATAGTACGAAAAGTAGTAGACTTTTTTTTTTAGTTTTTATCCCATTTCAACAACGTCTTTTTCTAATGCTTTAAGGGTTCTAAGGCTGGGTAATTATACTTATATGGAATAAATAGTGAAGTCTTACTTACTTTTATTAAAAAAAGCGTAAGAAGCAAATGCAATCAAAAAAAATTCGCAGTTGAAGAGACTGTCGATAGAAATGAAAACTTAGAACTTTAAGTATTAAAATTTGAAATTTCATAATGTTTAAAAACAATTAAATTAATAATTTCAATTTACTTAAAACTTATTTTCAATAATAATATTATACAAACAACAAACTATTTCAACAATGCACAGTTTAAACACATTGAACTTTTCACTAAATCCATTCAATTTAACTTATAAGATATACACAGCACTAATGTTGCAAAATACGTCAGCTGTATAGCTACAGATATACTGCTTTAAGCATTTCACCACACATTGCACTAGATTTCACCTGTGTGTTCCAAAATGTGTCAAACTATACATATATTATATTTATTTTTTAATTATTTATTTAAATGGCGTGCGCCAGTCTTGAGCATGTCGGTGACGCGAACCTATAAGATTTTCCCCTACCAAAAAGTGCCCAACGCGTCTAAAGAAGTTTACACTTCAAAATAACAAAGCCCTTACGGCCATTTTGATTTTAAACTTCAACCCGAAATATTTATAAATTGTGATTGCAAAAACTTTTCAAATCGGACATAGAAACACTTTTAAATGTTTGTCACAACATCGAAAGTTTTAAGTTGGGTTCCATTCGCGGTTTCCTTTACGATTTTTTTCTTTTTATGGAACGGATACAACGCCGTAGCATTTGTGGTAACCTTATATATTATTTTTATGTTTATGATTAAAATTAAAATTATATTTCTTACTAGCTGACCCGGCAGACTTCGTACTGCCTCAATGGATAAATAAAATACCCAAACTTTTTTGTAAAATAAACTTAAAACAAATAAAAGGAATCCTTTTTTATAAAAACAAATTATTATTTTCCATCAATTACACACGATATTCTTTACTAACAAAATAGAGTTTTCCTGAAATAGTATATAATTTAATATTGATAGACACACACAGTTATGATACAGTCTGTTAATCAAAAATCAAATTATTTAATTCCGAGCATTTTCATATTCATTCACCTTTTAAATCTTCTCTGGACTTCCACAAATAATTCAAGACCAAAATTAGCCAAACAGCAATTCATTTATATATATATAAGTCTTGTTATTTCAATTTACTTATTTCTTTATGAATCGATTTAATAAAATAAACACTTAATCATACATTTTATATAAGTCCCTTCTCATTGATGGACAATATTTCTGTACACAACAGAAAAGCAAGTTAATTGATGGAAATTAATAAAAATTTCCGAGTCACGGTCAAGACCTGTGACGTAGTAGTGACGTCAGCCGCTACTCATTGGTCAATTGATCACATCTATCAGCAGTTTAAGCGCTTTTTTCCTGACAATTAATTATAATTTATTCAAGATATGATTGCACAACTCCATATTCATTATTAAAAACTCAAAATAGCTTCGATAAAAGTTGACTTCGGCTTATTTTGAAATTATTGAAATGTTTGCTTGTTATTAAAGTCTTTCTTTTTGAAGTGAAACATCTTTATCGATGTATGAGAGAAATTTTATATCAAAGTCGTCATGATTTCCCGTTACGCGCCATCTTGTTTTTTCTGACATCTGTGACATTCTTTAATATTAGATCAAAACATGTTCTCATGTGCTAATCTTTACCTATCAACTTTAGCTAACCTTCAATTTCTAATACTCAATTATGTAATAAGTGAAATTTGTTTTTAAAAATTTATATACTATTGTTACAGTATGTGCCATTTTGTTCGATCGTTTTGAACTCCTGAAGGTGTGAAGTGATCCCGTTGCTGTAGAAATTTTGGGACTTTTGATCAAAAAAGCGTCATAAGTAGGTTGGCAGTCCTCTCTTTATGTTAACCTGACTCTCCCAAAATAATTCCGAAGAGATCGAAACAGGAAGAAATGTGAAGATGCAGGGTCAGAGCTATATGGCGTATGCATTGCCACCTTCTAGCCAAACTTAATTTTGTCTGAGTTGCTATAGATGTATGTGGTTTAGCGATATCGTGATGAATGACCACACGCTTTCTATTGATCAGTTCCGGCTTCCTCTCAATAACGTCATGCTTTAACCTTATCAGTTGTTGACAGTAGATACGAATCGATAGTTCTGCCAGGCGCTGAAAGCTCATAATGAACACATAACCTTATTGAGAGCTAACCGATGTTTTGACAGTCTGTCTTTTCAAGGCCTGAGGCATACTATTTCGAATGGGTGGTAGATTTTGACGTTCAATAAGTGAACTTAAATCATATTTTGAATAAAAATATTTGAACTTGAATATCAAGTTACGAGTTTGTTTGAGAATGTCTTAATAATGTACATTTTATTTATTGAAGTAGGCTTATTTTACGGAAATCCATAATTATCCAAATGTTTCGAGTTTTCTTGGGTGTTAGTCCCGCGAATATTCGTCTTCAAACAAATCGACACGTGTTTTGCCTCTACACGAGGCATGCTCAGGAGATGTTGACTCGCCAAACTCTGGCACGAGACTCTCGTCTCTGTCAATGTCTAGTAAGTACCTTCGTTATTATAAAGTACACATTCAATCAAATTTGTGTTCGTTTTTACAATTAATTATAATCAATTTATATACCTAAAATATTCGCTGATTGAGATTTACAAAGATAATAATTATAAAACTTAAACAAAATAGATATAGGTAGGTAACAAAATAAATCTTAGGAATGACTAATAAAGCGCTTGAAACGCTTTAAGATTCAGAGTATTCTATAGTCTATAGTTCAGCCACAATTTAATCTATCTCCGCCACTAACTCAACATGACATAACATGAAATATTCAGTGTTCCCTGCTCGATTAATGAAGTTACCCCAAATTTGAGATTATTTATTTATTAGGTTATCTGGGAATACGTATTATTAGGTATTTAGGGACGTAAATATGTCCTTGTGTCAGATTAGTTGGGTATTTGTGTTTTTATTATAAACTCTTTTAAACCTTAGGTAAAAATTTGATGAAAATAATTGTAACACATAAAGGATATTCATATATTTAATAAATGTGATAATATTTTCAATAATTTTAAGTTTTATCCGAATACGCATTGGTATTAAATATTCCGAGATTTAATTAAAGGCCTAAAATACCTTTTTACTAAAACCACGCCTTATTACACATTGAACTTTTCACTAAATCCATTCAATTTCACTTAGAAAATATACACAGCACTAATGTTGCACATACGTCAGCTGTATTGCTACAGATATACTGTTGACGTGAACTCACGAGATTATACCCATTCAAAAAGTGTCTATCTATATATATAAATATTTAATTTTCAATTATTTATTTATCGCGTGCGCCAGTCATGAGCATGTCAGTGACGCAAACCCATAATATTTTCTCCTACAAAAAAGTGTCCAACGTGGCTAAAGAAGTTTTCACTCAAAGATTTAAAGTAATCTGAACATAGATTGAATAGATGCTTCATCATAATTCATATTTTTTATGCAGGACAAACAAGAGTAGGTTGGTTACAAGTCACCTGGTGGTGATCACCACAATCTTAAGGTTTACAATTGGTATGCTATTTTTTGACTGAGTCCGCCATGAAACTTTACTCCTAAAATTAAAGCATTATGGAGTAAAAAATACAGCTGTTAAAAACATATTTAAGCGAAAGAGTTCAGATAATATCGACGTAAACGGCAAACGGTCTTCGGGTAAGCTGTAGGGATAGGTGTTCCGCAGGGTTCGATTCTATATTCAGGTCCTTTCTTGTTTCTTATATATATTTACGATTTACTGTTTGTGGTAGATGATAGTCATGAGATTGTATTGCTTGCTGGTAATACTTCTCTTATTTTTAAATTGAAGCGAAGTGCAGATATTCTCGACGAGGCGTTGGCTTGAGACGAATAATCTGCAAAGAAAGATTAGAGAGTTAGAAATATTAGAGAGTACACGAATGTTGCTACCGCTAGATTAGTGTACTTCAGTTATTTTCACAGCATCGTGACGTATGGTATTTTGCTGTGGGGTCATGCTGCTGACATTGATATAGAGTTTGCTCTGCAAAAGAGAGCTGCTCGTGTTATATATCAGTTTAGTTTTAGACAGTAACTCAAATAAAAAATTAATAAATATTATGACTGTTCATTGGCAGTACATTTATGAAAATCTAATATACGTTAGCAAAAATCGTCACCTTTTCTCTCTTAATAGTAACCTTCATTATTATAACACTAGAAAAAAGGGATTGCTTGTAACTATCTAATTCTAGTAGGCTTCATAAGATACATATTAGCTTTATCAGTAAATGCATACACTTTTATAATAAAATCCCAGCCACTGTTCAGGCATTATCTATAAATAAATTTAAATGTTTCATAAAAAAATGGCTCTGTCGTATATCCTATTACTCCACTGCTGAATATCTAAATAATCGGACAGCCTAGGACTAGATTGTGATTATTTTATAGCGATAGAAATGACTGTACAATATTGTATATTTTTATTGAAAAGAGCGCAAAAAAAAAAGATGCTGATTATAACGTTGAATGAGTAGTATTACTCATTCAACGTTATAATTGTCTTGATCAGTAATTGATTACGCAATTTACTAGTGAATAATTCGTTTTGAACATAAACCAAAATATGATATTAAATTATGTGAAAGTTTCCAACAACTGGCAACATTATTAAGCAAATCTACCATGTGCGTACGTCAAGGGCGCTATTTTTATCAGTGAACTGACAGCTTGATGACGGATCTGTCAGTTAAACGTGTCGCACGGGAGGCAAAGGTTTCATTCTCCGCTCGTAAACAAAAAGTAATTTTTCAGCAATGTTATATTGTGAAAATCAATTTAGATGCTTTGGAAAAGCACTCCAATTAGTTTCGCTGGTTATTTGTGCTCTAAAATGAAAATGGTGAGTTACTTATGTAATAAATTAATATTGTTGAGGAAAATTTTATAAAAGTCCTTATTTGTTAAACATTTATGATTAATAGGTACATTAATACATTTAACATTCTTATTAAGGTATAATTAACAATCTTAGTAATTGGGACCTACTCTAAAATAATTCGGGATAAGCAGTATGGTATGCAATCTACCTACTATAGTATAATTTTGTTTTTGTTTCGTGTCATTGTTACGTGATTTCAATTCCAGATGTAGATATTCACGAGAGCTGTAGGTATATACAACATTTAACAAAGATAATGTTTTGAGGTCATTTTTTTCAAGGGGAGAAATATAAATTTACGTATTCAGGTTATGAGAGAGGTACCGGTACCTTAAATAGCTTTCTAGGGAGACGGGCGCGAACCAGGAACCAGGCGGGTCTTAAAAGATGATTCACAGTAGCGGAGAGTCACCCGACAGGGCTCAAATCACGGACCGGCTGTGTACTGAACGATTTACTGTTTCGCGTATCGACTATCGAGTAGATTTAGTTCTTTTTTTTTTTATTTATTTCATGTCCATGGATGCTACTCCTGCAGTCGGGATAATATAATGGTAGTAGATTTATAATAACTAGCGAATATTGTTATTTGCCAAAATATAACTGCAAATTACATTATCATGTGTTAATTTAAAATGACAGCGATATCACCTAATAGGTCCCAACATCTGTGAATCTTTTTTATTGGCCCTGGATGCAAGCCCTTTTGAGCTGCAGGTTTTCGTAGAAGAGACAAGCCCGGTGCGAGGTGCTCAACTTTACACAGATTAATTTGTAGCTTTTCAAAATTGCATTTATTTTTTGGTAATACAACAGATAATTCATACGATCTAATGACCGTATATGTAATCACCGGCGACATTCTTGCAGTTCCCGATGGTTATCCTGCTAGCACGGAATCTAATAGTCTGAACACATGATCAGATTTCATACGGACAACATTATTATTATTACCGTCCGGCCCCTACCGAGTACAACGCCGGACCAATTGGTACTAGGCGCCCACCGGACCGTCAGATGGTCCGGCCGTACCAAATCCGACCATGTGTTTGGGCTATAAAGATGACTCAAATCGTAGGGCGTATTCTGTGATTATTGCTAGATCACATATTATATTCAATATGTAACAGTTAATACAATGTTGCAATACTATCTTTACAATAACTTATCAAACTGATAACGATGATAAAATATTATATCTGTAACATTTTGACATAGTCAGTATTACTGTTGTGACAGGAAATTATAGAAAACAAGATGGCGGATATCAAAATGGTCTTTTGTCCTTGCTAATAGAAAAAACTGGACAAGTCGGAGTCGGACTCTACGGCACCTACAGATAACGCGCGAGTTACATGCAACGATAGTGCTGTGACCTCATCATAATCAAGTGTGTCGATAAATTAAAACAATGCTTTAAGTTTACCATTTTACACTAAGTTAAAATAATGAAAAAATTATTATATTAATTTTTTTCATTCATAAAATTTGTGTTCTGCCTTTCATCAACACATGTATTTAATTTTTCGACATTTCTCGTGGTTGCCGATGAATAAAAACTCGTTTTTTTTTGGAACGGAACCTAGTGGATTCGTATCAGTCATTACTAAAATCAAAAAAAATAACACGGGATTGCAACTTTAGTATTAACGAGGTAAGCGACTACTACGGCACAGCACTACAATACAGGCGCGCGAGGCGCGACGTGCGGACAGCGGGGGGAGATGCTCCCACTGTTTATCTCAGGCCCCGTCTGCATTCAACTCGTGTGCTAATTCTATGCTTTTCCCGCCACTAACGACCATATTAGAAGTTTGATTTTTTCACGGCTTCAAGAAACTATAGACTTAACTATATCGTTTTAATTGCAACTCTCCGTTCGATCAACGTTCCGTTCTTTCCTTTTGAGGCATGAAACCCTAAAAATATTTCTTTTACAAAAGAATTTAAAAACTTTATAGTGCTATATCTTGTATGATGGTATGGACCCTTAAAAACCTACAAACAGTGTAAACTAATTAAAATATCGTCGGAATGTGCGCTCCAAATATTCCCTAATTAAGTGAAATATTTTAATTTTAAATGTTATGAAGGAACGCGGCGTGTAGTGGAGGCTTTGTGCAAGTTTTCCGGGTCAGTTTGTCAATTAACAGTTTTCATTTTGGTTCCGAATAATTAGGAATGCTCGCTTGTACAACCTAGTTGCTATTATTAACATTTTACTTCCATTCCCCGTAAGGGGGAGTTTTTGGGAGGGCTTGAGCCAAATGTTAAGTGTTCAGTACCACACCGGTGCCAATTTTTGCCGCCAAAACAGTATTGTGGACGCACTTTTGGTGTTTTGGTTAAAAGGGCGCTGTAGCAAGTTATTTAATTGTTAAAAATCTAGTTTTTGAACAACATTACTGACCATATTCATGCATGAGAAAATCTTAGACAAATTTAAGCTAAGTTTTAAGCCTTGAATATCGTAATCGCTATCTGTATCAGATAGTGAGCTATTTTTGAATTGGCAACATAAACTCGACTTAGATTATATATATTAAGAGACCCCAGACTGTGAAATAAAGTGATCCACCGCAGTACCCTACTGTGACTGAACAGTTCCTCCAATAGTGTTATAGTGTGTGTATGTAGTAGGTCGACTGTGTAACTGGGCATAATGAAAACAAGCTGATAAATCGCAGCGTCACTTCGCGGTCGTCTAGTTTTTTTAATAAGCAATCTCAAATAGCAACAAATCGTTTTTTTATTCGTTTAGGAAGACAAAACTTACGGTACCTGATGGGGAGTGATCACCGTCGCCATTCTCTTTTTTTGCCGGATTTTTAGGAAGTTGATCTTTCTTTTTGAAGGTACCCAAGGTTTTCAAGTCATATCGACTTGAGACTTCATAACATAGTTTGGTTTTACGTGGAACAATGTTCCTTAAACAGCATCGTGGGAAACTTACCACTTATTCAGATAGTGAGGTTGTCCTTAAATTAATGTTGCTAAGATTTCTGGGTACAAATCTGGGTAAGAAGACTGTTCTAGCGCTTCAGTCGAAAGAAACTGGTGGACATGACATGCAGTGGTGTGCATATCATATAGGCAGTTAGGCAGTGCCTACCTCGTCATGAACCTAAATAAATATAGTGTTAAAGTTAATTTCATTTCATTTGGTTCTGTTATTTTATACACAAAATTCAACCCCCGTCATAAATTTTCCTCAATACCTACGGAAAGCAATCTCCAGGCTCAACTACGACTAGTAAGATGTACAGTGCCGACCTTGCTAGAAAACCAATGCACGCCCCTGATGACATGTCAAAATGGTTTTTGTGAATCCTGCTGAAACAATCAGATTTCGTTATCATTTTCAAAGCTTGGTTTTTCTTTGCAGTGTATTCTTTTCGAGGTTATTGAATATCTGACAGGCGCATAGTTTAAATAGTTTTGAAAACATACTTATGTTGGACATGTAGTATTATTATTATTTAAATTTGTTACTTTTTAATTCGAAAATTCAATTAGTTATTTCATTCGGATCATTTTGATGGTAGACAAGTAAAAATATCCTTAAATATAGGTAGTAACGAATAATGGCGACGATGTTTATACGTAAATTAAACTGTTACAAGGGAAAGAACAACAAGGAATATTCACTAATCTCAGCAAATTATATTTCCAGGCTCAAATATATTACTTGCGGACTTTTAAAAATAGTCAATCAGTGTCAAATTCTCAATGCGGTGAAACGTCTGGACAATTGTGTATGTGCCGAGGTCTTGGATTGTCCTGCGACATGCTACTAGAATGAGGGTCCCCAATACTGCGCGGTTCTCACGTATTATAGGCTACCACGTGCTCAGCAGATGTGCGACTAGTAGGGTTACCACGCGTTGTTATTTCATTGGATTTTAAATTAAAAATCACTTCAATTTAACTTACTATACTAACGGTTATGATCTCCATCATAATTTTTGAGCATATATCTCTTTGATTTAACATTTAGGTTCATTGAAGAACCGTAAAATCGTATATAAGTGCTTACATATATCTACAGTCATAGATTGAAATTGATAAGACTTTCAATTTATTTTTATGTGCCTGATGAGAAAGTTTTTTGATAGTAGGTGAATTGGAATGAAATTTTAAATGCACATATTTAAACCAACCTGATGGGGTAGGCAAAACTCTTGAATCTTTCAAGAGTATATAAACCAAAATATGGTAGTCATAGTAGTATTTTACGTGACTTAAATTAAGATAATATATTTATACATTTTTTATTTATTTATTACACAACTTTTTAAGTTGGGCAGCTTTCATCCCAAGGTTGTTTGTCATCCAAATAATCAGATATTTTGTAATACCCTTTTTTCCATATAATCTTCTTAGTGATTTTTGTACGTATTGATAGATCCTGGATATAACTGGGATATTTGTTGTAAAATTTTATAATGACATTGTTAGAGACTGTAGCATAGATATAGATTTATATAATACAACGGTAACGAAATTAAAACACCAGCTCAGGAAAAAATTTTTCGAATAATATCTACGATAACGCCTAAATTTATGTAACATAATAAGTTAAATTAGAATTTATATAAATTTATTATTAAGTATAATATAGTGTAGACTGAAGACTATGTGACTAAGCAAAATAGTATTCAATAAATGTCAGCCTTTATTGAACACGTGCATGTAGATGCACGTCCGTTTGTGTATTATTTTTTTATGTATAACAGATAGCATTCTTAAATAAACTAACGAATCTTTCTTACCATGTCGCTAGATCAGATTTTCTTATCCTCGATTTATTAATATTAATCTAGTAACTATTTATTATGTAATTAGCTAGTAAATATCTGCGAAAACTTGTAAATAGCCTATTATCTAAACATTTTCCTAACTATTATTGTATTTAGCTGTAAGTTTTCCAATTACAATAAAATAAAATAAAATAAAGCGTATACACTGGCCCATTACCAAATTACGAAGACGTGTAATTGTTGCAAAGTTAAACAAATCCAAAGTTTGTAATTTATGGTAACACTAGTGGTGCATGCCTCTCCATAAAGATTGGTTCGGTGCTAGACAGATGTAAGCTTATCCGGAAGCGTACAATACCGTCGCGCGTACTGTATACCGATTTGAGCCTCTTCGCCGATTGTAATATTCCATGTAAATTTCGTCTCATACATATACATTCTAATATAGAAAAATCACGTCATATTTATTTATTTGGGCACACAAACAAACTACAACAAATTTTGAATTAAATAATATAGTATACAGAATATCTATATGTATTTACATATCTGTATTGTAGTTCACTAATAGCGTGCACAGCATGCTTTTTACAAAGGTAACAAAATTTTAGTATCTGAATCTATACTAATATTATAAAGCTGCAGTGTTTGTTTGTTTGTTTGAACGCGCTAATCTCTGGTACTACTGGTCCGATTTGAAGGATTCTTTCAGTGTTGGGTAGTCCATTTATCGAGGAAGGCTATAGGCTATGTTTTTTTTTTTCAAAATTAGGGATCCGTAATAAAATTGCTATTTTGTAACACAAGGTGTAAAATCGAAAACCTATTTTTGCGTGCGCTGCAAAAACTATTGACAATAGAACGAAATGATGTACAGGCTATAATATAGGCAATATTTTATTACTTATAAAACTATCGCGTGAATCATACTTTATATGGCAAAACAACGTTTGCCGGGTCAGCTAGTATAGTATAAACATAAAAACGAAAAATATTAAACTATACATAAACCATTTAAAATGATTACAATTTTATGTCTTATAAATATAACTTCAAATATATTATTTTTTGACAATATTCTTGAATTCTGCCAAACTTTGACTAAATATGTCTAGGTTTTTATTTTTGAGATAATTCATTATAATATCTACACATACGCACAAGGGGATTATAATACGAGGTATTATTTTTGTACACACACAGACAGCATAACAAAGCTGAAATATGGAATATGCCACAAATGACACAATAATAAGCTTAGACTGCTTTATCTATACATTACCGCATTTACTTCTGCTGTTTAAAATATTCTTGGTCAATAAACAGCAATGTAAAACATAAATTAGTTTAGATTCGATTCGGAAAGTGACAGTAATGACACACGACTAGGGAGAAACGTGTGCTTACATTGTCTTTAAGCACACTTTTAACGTTCTACTATCATACTGCGAATGATAATATGTCCTTATTTTGTATAGAATGTCATTGTTGTAACCATATAATTTTATCATGTTGTTGATGTAAAAAACAAGGGATTTTTTTCATTAACTTTCGTACTTATACCATAAAACACTAATTATATTTTTTTATTTGTCACATTGTCTGTCTGTTTGGCCGGGCTAATGTTGGAAAGGGGTGGACTTTAAAATGAGGATTCCATTTTAGTTCATGTAACGGACGTTTTCATATAGGACGCACACTTGACCGGTATTTTTTTTTAGAGGAGACAAGGACAAAAGACGACGCTCTATACTCTCTGGTAAACCTTGTTACCTTATAAAGCGGCGAATAAACGAACATTTGAATTCAAAAACCGAAAACACATTGTGGCCGGTGAGGATCATACCTTGGGCATCAGAGATCTTGTTCCGTAAAGAGCGGGTCCTAGATACGCTAGTCAGGCTAGGGTCCGTCCGGATTAATCCAGACAAGACTGGACTTTTGGACATCAGTCCAGATTTTGTCCGTCTCTCTAACATCTCCGGATTTTACTTTTAATTAAATGGAATATAGTAATAAAAGTATATACCAATGGGAGGCTCCTTTGCACAGAATGCCGCGGCCGGCAAGATTATGGGTACCACAACGGCGCCTATTTCTGCCGTGAAGCAGTAATGTGTAAGCATTACTGTTTTAGGTCTGAAGGACGCCGTAGCTAGTGTTATTACTGGGCAAATGAGACTTAACATTTTATATTTCAAGGAGACGAGCGCAGTTGTACTGCTGCTCAGAATTTTTGGGTTTCTCAAGAATCCTTAGCGGCACTGCATTGTATTTTTTTTTATATGAGAGGGGGCAAACGGGCAAGAGGCTCACGGGATGGGGAGAGGTGAGGCAACCGCCCATGGACATCCGCAACAACAGGTGTGTCAAGAAATGCGTTGCCGGCCTTTAAGGTGGGAGTATGCTTTTTTTCTTGAAGGTCACTAAGTCATATCTGTTCGGGAAGACCGCTGCCGGTAGTTGATTCCACAAAGTGGTACAAAACGCGCGGTTGTGGAATGCCAGACGTCTACGTGATGCGGATGGTACTTTGCACGTAATGTCCGATGGTGGAATTCGGCCGCTGGAATCAACACAAACAGCTCCTCTGAGCACTCCCCGTGATAAATGGGGTAGAAGATGCAGAGAGAACCCACATCTCTACGCAATGCTAGAGAATCAAGCCGATCGGAGATGACTTGATCGTCGATGATTCGAGCCGCTCTTCGTTGTATGCGGTCAAATGGAAGAAGCTGGTACTGGGGAGCACCCGCCCAGAGGTGAGAACAGTACTCCATGTGAGGCCGAATTTGCGCCCTATAAAGTTGCAGGCGGTGGCTTTTAGTGAAGTACTGTCTCGCCTTACTGAGTACACCAAGCTTTTTAGAGGCCAGTTTGGCCTTCTCTTCCAAGTGACCACGGAACTGAACGTCGCTCGATATATCGACGCCAAGTATGCCAATACAGGCAGTGGCAGTTAGAGGAGTGATCTCGAATCGAGGGGATACGACAAAGGAAGACTTTTTAGTGGTGAACGCACAAACTTGTGTCTTCTTGGGGTTGAATTGGACTAAATTATGTCGGCCCCATTCCGAGACTTTGCAAAGCATAGTCTCGATTTCAGACCAAGTTTGTTCCGGTTCTCGTCGACGCTATCCCGGGACATGTTGGCACGGCCGGTGTAGGAAGCATACCCTGTGCTGTCGTCTGCATAGCAATGAATATTGCTGATTTGCAGCATATCATTGATATGCAGAAGAAACAGCGCAGGGGATAGCACGCAGCCTTGCGGGACACCAGCGTTTATGGGTTTTAAGTCGGAGCATGCACCGTTGATAACAACCTTGATGCTCCGATCAGCCAAAAAGCTAGTAATGGGCAAGACGTATCAATTACCGTCAGCTGAACGAGCTGTTCGTCTCGTCCCTTACTGTCTTAAAAAAACACCTTTACCAAACCAAAATAAGTCTTTAATCTTTACGAGAAACGAAATCGAAGGAGATTAACTAAAATGTCCCGACTTTTATCAAAATGTCAGATGCATTTGACAGGATTTTCAAATTACTAAATGGTAACCCTAAATCAGGCGAATGCGCGAGTATAAAAATTTGTGTCGCATATTTCGTGTAGGTTCAGTGTCCCCAATACAATTTACAATATAGATACAATAACATTGTGTCTGTACGTTATCACTGGGTTATCACACGAAGGCCGCTTTATCTGGCAACAAGCTGTTTTATAAAATACAAAATTGTCATACTTTATTTACTTTGGACTTACTGTGACTTGTGAATGAAATCTTATGCCCAAGTGATTATTGAGCAGGCCTAAAAATTAATATTGATTTCCATTTAGATAGTTTTACTTTGCAACTGTAACAGTTGTATTTTCTGTACTTATAATATTACAAATACACGATTGGTGCCGTACCATTACGCAAGATACATCACTTCGATTTTAATTCTTTTTATTTGACATGTCGCGCGGCCATTTTGGTTTTGATTGCGGCAATTATAGTTATACACACTCCTTCTCCTCAGTCGTTAACTCTTGACAAAGTGGTCGTGGTTGCATGATGAGACTGTAGGTACACACAAGACGTATCTGTGGTGGATGATGCAGCCCTCGCATGCTCCTCCATTTGCCACGATCTTCAGCGTTACGGGAACATTGGACTATGGTGGTTTGTGTCGCAGCCTTTATCAGATCTGTCCAACGCGTAGGTGACCGACCTCGTGACCGCTTGCCGTCCACTCGTCCTTGGACGACGAGTCGTTCCATGGAGTCGACGATTATCTCTACTTCACCTTGAAGTCTTCCTATATCGAAACATTGGTCCGAAGCGCAGCCCAAGGAATTCGCAGCAGTCGTCGTCAGCACCACATTTCTAGTGCGTCGATTTTGCGTCGGCCTTTCATACGCACCGTCCACGTTTCTGCACCATATAAGAAAATTGGGAAGACTATGCTTCTCATCAGGCGGACTTTCGTGGCTTTAGTGATGTTGCGGTTGCACCAGACCTTATTCAGCTTGTCAACGGCAGATCGTGTGATAGCACATCTTCTACTGATCTCGTCTTCACACTAGCATGTCATTATAGCTTAAACACATGGTCGGATTTGGTACGGCCGGACCATCTGACGGTCCAGTGGGCACATAGTATCAATTTGTCCGGCGTCGTACTCGGTATGGTCCGCGTCCGATAGTTCGGCCGTATTTGGTACAATTGGTAGACATAGCTCATACTCACAGGCTTATTATTATTTGACTACGAAATCGTAAATAAAACGTCGCTTTTATTATTAACGAGTTAGTCCCAACCCTAGACTATATAATGCTAACGTTGTCATCTGCTGACTAATTGAGAAGTTTCTGTAGTGCTGTGACTATAAACTTAGTCATACTGCTTGCAAGAGTGTTGTTTGATAGTTAAAAAATATAGTCAATAAAAAAAATCTGTCATCTCCCTCTGCGTACTAATCACAAGTGAGTCTCTTATAAGTTTCAAGTCCTAGGTATTTGTTTAAAATACGCGTCATGGTTCTAGTTGCTATATTGATTTTCCGGGATCTGTTGCTGTCGGTCAGAGTTGTTGTTGCGATCTTTTTTTTTTAATTATAATCGAATGAAGAGTTCCAAAAATTGCATTCGACTTCCTTGTGTAAGTCCTATTTGACTCCATATCTTCCTTGTGTAATGCTCACAGCAATTCGGTTCTGTTTATCATTCAACTCCGTTTTATTATCACAAGAATACTTAACGCAGATTGGCAGCCTAGCGAAACTCTCTATGAAAAAAGCCATTCACTCGATTGTATGAAACGTGCAGCTATTCACAGAAAGACAGATGACGGTTATAATCTTGTAAAAAACGGAGATAGCCGAAATCCACTACGTTTTGAGCAACTGTTCGCTTTCAAACTTAGCCGGATAATACTTCGTCGACATATTGTAATTACTATTTCAAACTTATGTCAAATCTCCCTGCAAGTTTCATACTAAACTAAATTTCAATTTTTACTCAGGCATTCCCGCCTATTATTACGTAGTATTTACATCCTCTTTGCAGATTGGCGCGGAAATACGAAAACACAATGATTATATTAGAATGACAGGTTCCAAATTCAAATGTTTTTGTTTTTAATTATTCTTACAGTATTTGTGCAAGCTACAAACTAAGTAGTTTTTAACAGAGTGTATTACGGCTCGGCTTCGAGAAGTCTAGAGTATCGCATTCTTTAAGATCATTTGTTGCTGCTGACGTAGAGAAATAGGATAGGTGCAACAATGTCTGTTGTACCGAGCAACTGTTTGTTATGAATTCGTTTTTAAATATTCTTTGAAATATGAGACAGCTAGGTTTATAATACGGAGAGTTAATATGTGTGTGTAGTTTGAGAGAGTTATTGAGAAACAGGATAACTAACTATCGACTGATTAGTGATTACTGGATCCAATAGGAGGTCCATTGCCAGGGCGAGTAAGATCGCGGTCGCGCCCATTCTCTCACTGCTTACATTGAATCTTATTGTAATAATACAAAGATTAACAACGTGGCAATAAATTAATGAATCGAAAAATCATTTTATATCTGATGAAATTGTATTATATCTAAACAATTGTCGGATTTACTTAATCACACCTACAAATTTTCAACAAAATCCGTTCAGCGGTGTAGGAGGAGTATAGTGAGATATACTTATATATTACATAATAATTTATATATAAAAATTGTAATTGTGAATATTTAGCTGTTTAAATAGTTTTAGATGACTTTGTCAATTGAGCCTTACATGCAGACGATAAGGATTAAATTGCCTTAATATATTATGTTCGTCTAGTAACTGGCAGTACTATAAATAACGAGAGCTTGATGCCTAGCGTTTGTATAGAATTGTGTTTCTAGATAAAGCACTTGGAGCGCGCGGCCCCCAGTAAGTAGAACATATTCCTTACTAGCGTTGATTCACACAGATTTACATTCTGAAATAAATTTTACATATGTTTTTGGAAATAGTTGTCTATTTATCTAATCTATTTGGAAATAATAGTTACAATAATATTATAAGGCAAATTGAAGCTAAATTGTTTTGTTATAAAATTATTATGTTCAGTAATCTCCATACCGCCTCTATACGCCTGTTGAATTCGTTTTTTGTTTGTTTGTTTGTTTGTTCCTTTACTTAGGCCTAGAGTAATATTATACTGATGGTGGACGCAGATATTACAATTCTATAGTTTCGGTAGGTAATTATTGTGCAATGAGTACTGTCTTTTTTTAAACCTTTCGTTTATACGCTCCCATTCTATTATATTATGTAAAATATTACATCCATTCACAATTCAGTTAATTAACAAAGCACACAAAACAAAACGTAACGACATTTCCCGCGCAAAATGCGTCCATTTTGAAATTAGATCAAACATGGCGGTCGAGCAACAATTGACCTCAATTCGCCGTCTAATGGCAATGGTAAATGCCCAACTCCCTTGCTGTCGCATCGAACAACGATGATGCTGTGATTTTGAATTACAAAGATTATATATTCAATGGCTGATTGATGTTTTCTATTGATAAATGTACTCTTTGTACGCCTGTATTATGTTATCTGTGGGCTTACTCAAATTGTTGCTCGGGAGAATTCTATTCAATTTTTGTATTTGTATTATTACTTCTTAGATAATGGTTGGACGATAAAATACCTAAACATTTGTCTCCACGTGTCTGCTACGTAATAGAATTTATTTACGCATAATTTGAAATTATACTTTTTGTGGCACGTTCGTATTAGATAATATTTATATGATGATAAGAGATTTCTTTGCGAGTTTCTGCTGTTCTGTGAATCTGACTTGAGTGTAGAACTATCAAGAAATGACCCCATATATCGATTTACTGAAGCCAATGATGTTGTAAATACTACGTAATAAGAGGTGGGACTGCCTAAGTAAAAATTTAAATTTAGTTAGTAGTAATTACAATATTGCGATGAAGTATAATGCGGCTAAGTTTGAAAGAGAACAGTTGCTTATAACATAGTGGATTTCGGTTATCTCCGTTTTTTACAAGATTATAGCCGTCATCTGTCAATCTATCAATGACTGCACGTTTCATACAATCGCTTAGAGAGTTCGCTAGGCTGACTGAAGCTATACTTACCACGTTTTCCGATGTTTAAATAAAAATAGAAATAGCGACATCTTGTTATCTTGCTATCGTATGGCTCCCGATAAGAGACAAAAAAATAAAAAGTATATCGCGCTTTATCTAATGTCAAATACAGATTCCCTACAGCGCGTAGCGGTTGAAGTTATCTGTGGTTTTATTGTATCGGATAAAAGTGGCTAAATTGACTTGTCGATGGCCGGTCGGAGATAAAGTTTTTGTTTGCTTTTAGTCTGTGGCATTATGGACTATGGTGGTTTTGGTGAAGTAACGTATTTTATTTTATAATTGAAAGGCAATGGAAGGGAGTGTTTACACCTTGGATATTGTTTCTTATTTTACAATCAAGCAAGCCCCAGTTTATTAATATCCGGGGTCAATAGCACTATCAAAGACATACACCGAATAGAAATTTAGTAATTTTTTTTAATTAACATAACAATAATTTAAAAGATAAACGATAAATCCATATCGGGCACTGAATTTATATTGAAGACTATAGAAGATCTTTAATAATCCCTTTTTCATTATTTACATTTAAATGTTATTAGCGTTAATGTTAGTTAACGGCCCTTTGCGTGAATGTACAATGAAAGTGGGGAGTTTGTTACAAGGGGACCGTAGAACTGTAAAGACTTCTCGCGCCATATTCATTGCTCTGTTCTTTAAAACCGTACATTCAGATCATTGATATTCAACTTAACGGCCTTTCATTATGAATACATATTTTGTGCTCATAATTTTGGACATAAGATAATAATCCCAGCTAAGGCGCTAACAGTGCAGCTGCATGGCGGCAGTAAAAGGAGCCGCGCTGGTACTCCTCTAGCCGAATCCTGTGCAAAGAAGCCTCTCGCTGGTGTTGGAGTAATCGGGATTAGAATTTACTTTTTTTTTTCTCTGTAAAAAGTATAAACCACGGTTGATACACAGCTGCCTACATCACAAGTAAATCACCTTTGATTCTGACATCACTTATTCATACTGTATAGAATTTTACCTTTGTCTCATTCATTATTCAAAAACTGACAACAAAGAGCATTGAGTGAGCTTTGTGTTCACAAAAGATGGCGCGCAATTTGAATTTCGAATGTCCCGACGGCGCGTTATCGCGCCCGGGGTCAGCACATCCTATCGCACTTATCGGTGTCACTTCCCGTTCGATATTTGAAATATTGTTTGTTTTTTACGTTGCTATTATGTCGCGGAGGGTTCGCCGAATCTTTGGTAGTTTGAACCTTTTTGTTAATTCAAGTATTATCGATAATCACTATTATTAACATAACTATTATATACATTCAAAGTTAATACAGTTATTATTCCAATATTCTACTTCTTGTTTTCCTGTTAGCTATCCTGTGTACCTATTCTCGTGTTATGGCCTAAGCGACGAGCGTAGAACGTTAGTAACATGCTTGACATATTCCATTTTTATATTCTCAGGGTGACGCATCGCGCTATGATTTGGATCGATTTATATACGGCTTGTTAAAATCTGCTCGTTGCGTCACGAACGTCATAATTTCATAAAACCAGCATAATGTGATTATTCTTGCAGACGGAGGTCCGTAATATCGTACAAGATATAATAATGGCGGTGGAGTGTACCTACCTAATACGCTCCCGTTGGTTTCCCTTCACTTGCGGAACCCTAAAATGGTGTTTATTCCGTATTACTTTTCCATTTCTGTTGACTTCTGGGAATACTCAAAACTGCACTGCACAAAAAGCGGGATACAATAAGAAACATTTAAATTAATTTAAATTTTAGATTTGAGTAGATTTCGATTTATGGTAGTATTATGATAATGGGAGGTGCTTGGGACAAAACAATGCATTATTTACGCCTGTATTTGGGTTGAGTTTTTTTTTTAAATATACGAATGTAACGGTAGGTTATCAGTCACCTTGGCAGATCAGGTAATTCTTAAAGCGGTATTACACTTTCGCCAAGCATTGGGCCAACGCGCTCGGCGAGTGGACTCGCCTAGCTTAGAATACACATTTGACTAACGTTTTAACGACATTGTTACATTAAAATCACAAAAATAGCGAAACACTCTTTGTCATATACGAAAATATGCATAATATAGCAGAAAAGCAATGACTATACAAATGATTTAAGTTTTCTTTATAAATATTCGCGGAAATAACACTAAAGAAAACTTAAATCATTTGTATAATTATGGATTTCCGCAAAGTTAAAACGCGTACTTCAATAAATTTTCTTAAAGCAATGAGTTTCAGTATTGGTCTTTAGGGTGAGAGTATGCTCAAGTTTGGAGGTGCCCTAATAAAGGGTTCACACACGACTTACAACAAAGTTGCTCAACTAAAAATTTGATAGCGATTTCGAATGAGAGTGTTCAGAAGGTTGGATGAAAATTGATTCAATGATAGTAAGCAGAGTTGGTGGACAAAGAGAAATTCCTATAGTGTGTTTTAATATTTGGAATATTTAACGTATTTTCTGTAATAATAATAAAAATCTTTTTATAAGTAGGTATGTACTTGATTGTGTTTCGGAGAGACTTAAATTAGGTTTAACTATGTTGCTTTGGATAGAATTAGCTTAACAGACGACTCAAACTTTGTTCGAACCGATTCTAGATGGTTCGATTTTGTTGAACGTCTGTTGAGATTCTACAAATCGCAAGCGATTTAGCAGTTGATCAACTAAAATCGGTCCGTGTGAACCTGTTGTGAGTCGTACCGGTTCGGAGATACTGATTAATGATTCCATAAAGTGGCTGTGCCTGGAAATCTAGATATCAGCGTGATAATATGTTATGTTTTTAAAGTGATAACCCTCACTTCTAGGATTAATACACAAATAAAATTTGAAAAACAAAATTTTTAGAACGATGCGGGATTCGAACCTGAGAGTTGAACAAAGCAAACAGAATTTTATAACGAGGCGGTACTCGAACGGTTAGTTCAGTTGGTTAGAGCACCGGCACGGAACGCCGGAGGTCGTGGGTTCGAATCCCCCATGGTTCATAAAATTTTGTTTTTCAAACTTTATTTGTGTATCAGCGTGATGTTATATCGATATCAGAGTAGTTTGCCCTGTACTTCCCCGGGGATAAAAATAATAGAAAGTAAGAATTCTGTAAGAGGCGACTTAGGGCATTTACGAGTGGGTGGCTTCTTCGCACAGGATTTCGGCTAGATTATGGGTACCAAAACGGCGCCTTTTTCTGGCATGAAGCGGTAATGTGTAAGCATTATTGTGTTTCGGTCTGAAGGGCGCCGTATCTAGTAAAATTACTAGGCAAATGAGATTTAACATCTTGCTTCAAGGTGACGAACGCAATTGTAGTGCCGCCCAGAATTTTTGGATTGTAATAGACAGGACGTATCAATTACCATCAGCTGAACGTCCTGCTCGTCTCGTCCTTCAATTTCATAAAATTTGGGTCCATTTTTACTCCGCACGGAACCCTAAAATTATGTATATATTGAACCCGCAACGTAAATGCAACAAATAACGAACCTAGCAAAATAGGACAGGCTGTCTATAGCAGCGGAAGTTTTTAATGAAACCGTAGATCTCACTGCAACGGCAATGATACTTGAAATACATTTGATGAGGCTGTATAGTGCGCGCGAACGGTTTTCATATTTTATATAATTATCGCTTCGGTACGGTATCAAATTATTTTTAAACAATATATCTATACATATAAATAAAATTGGAGTGTCTGTTCCTAATATTGAAATAACCGTTTTTTATTACATGTATATGAATTTATATAAGGTACATACAACAAAATAACATTTTTTACAATTTTTGTCTGTTTGTTCCGGCTAATCTCTGAAATGGACCGATTTTGACGGGACTTATATTGGCAGGTAGCTGATGTAATTAGGAGTAACTTAGGCTAAATTTATTTAAGAAAAATAAAGTAATTTGCAATGTCCAAGAAACGGTCTAACTCTAAAAATAATTAATATGGCAAAATAACCTTTATCCGGGTCAGCTAGTATTATAATATATTTCACTATTGATATGTATTTAATACTAGTGTATTTAAATATTTATATCGTGAGCGGCTCTAGCGATTTGTATAAAACTTTTGGGTCCGATAGGGTTTTGCTTTATAAATTTCCCTGTCTTTTCTATAAATCAACACAATTTTATAGACGTTTCATTAATACGTTTTACGTATTATCATGTTTTTAACACAATGTTTAAACCACTAGCACTGTCGCTTCAGTACTTAGATAAGAACTGCTTAAGGTTTTGTGGCTGAGGGGAGCTAAGTTACCTCTGTCTCTCTATCTCTGATTGAATGATTAGCATATCTCCAGCTGTAAGATTTAGGGGTATGGCTTCTTTATTATGATTTTTTCTAATGACTCTTGGGATAGCGACCTTTTAAAGAGCAACGACAAATGAAATGGTATTCTTTCTGTTTCACTCACCTCGCCTTTCTCTTTCTATTTCGTTCCATTGCTTTTTGCAAGTGTACGCAGCAATGTAATGTATGTATAACAATCGTCCCGCAAGCAATTATAACTTATAACATATCTAATTACCTTCTTAATTAGATTTCTATGACTCCCTGAAAATTTTCTTCGAAATCGGCCCCGGTCATTTTTAAGTGCACAGGAAACATCCATACATAGATTACTTATAATATGCAATCAATATCTCAAAAATTTTAAAAGTTTGTAAACTACACACCACAATTATTTGATTAATTAAATTAAATACAAAAAAGGGAGAAGTGAGAATTTGAACTAAATAAATACATGTCGAATTTCATGCTTAGTCAAAATTTGTAATATTTATAAAAACTTGATTTTTTAATGTTTTGTTGTAGCACGTGAGTGATAGTTAGTGTTTTATGATACCTCAATTATTAAGCTAGGTGGTATATCATCGCATCACCGCCTATTGCAGTAGGTATATTATGAAGGTCACTACTAGGCTACTGTGCCTATGTGGGTATGGGATTGGGCGGCACTTCGTCTCCGTTTCGTTTAATACTTAGTGTAAGCAATCTCAACCTAAAATCGTACGTCTATATAGTTGTGATTATGAATTAAAACCTAGACTACGGGAGTCGTGATATTAAAAAAATCTCTGTCTACTTGAACAATACGGGTATTGTTTAGCCCTCCTCGGCCCCTCGCGCTTGCAATATGGCGACCGCGGCGCGCGGCGGGATTGCGATTTGTCGATGCCGCGTTTATGTTCGGATAGTTACTAGCTCATTTGCAATACTCGTATTTTTTTGCATTCATACTCGTATGAAAGCGACGATGATTCGTTTCATAACGTACTTATGTTATGATTAGTTAACATTACATACCATGACAATAACATTACTTTGAGTTACTGGGAAATTTATGATTTAGACTTTAGAGTATGGATACTTAAATAATGATTAATATGTGTGATACTATGATGAAAATTAAAAAAATATATAGGAGGAAAAACAAGCATACCGTACATACACATTACATACACCAATCAATTACCGGCTGCGGTCTTTCCGAATAGATACGACTTAGCGACCTTCAAGAAAAAAGCATACTCCCACCTTAAAGGTCGGCAACGCATTTCTTGACACACCTGTTGTTGCGGATGTCCATGGGCGGTTGCCTCACCTCTCCCCATCCCGTAAGCCGCTTGCCCATTTACTCCCTCTTATATATAAAAAAACACACAAAAATGGCAACACAGAGAAATCACAAAAGCGTTGACGGCGTTTTGGATAGGTGCTTTTATGGGGGCTCCTGTTTCCGCAATTAGACTTCTTAATTGGACCAATTATACACGCAGGGGTGGCCGATTATTCCAACCAGCCCATCCCTGCTATCCATAATATGCTAACGCATATCACCTATTAAAATATGGAGTCAAGATGTAATTTTTTTTAAACTTGTGATGAGTGTTGTTTGCATGTTACGCCCTTAGGGATACAAGCGAATTGGATTTGCATGCCTGGAGACATTCCACTCTCCCACTTACCACTTCGATTATGGCTCCGCGTTTCGCTAGGTCGGTGGGCCTTTTTGGAGGGCTAACCCCCTACTTCCCAGAGACAATTTGCTTAATGTTACGATGCTGTTGCATCGTTTCCAAGAACGCTACACCACCAGTACCATACTAAGCAGTCTTGGAGAATCCATCTTATTTCTCTTACCTGGGTAGAAACTGGAGCTCTCTTCTATACCAATATTCTCTACACTGTTTCTTCTACATATCAATGGTTTGCTGGGAATCTGCAGCATTAATTCCAATCAAGTCGACAGTTACAGGTCTTCATTTCTCGTATCCCCTAAAGTCGAGATTTCAGTTGGCGTGAAGTGAAGTTTCGCGTTCAGTAAGATCAGACAGCACTTCAGATCAAGCCACCGCCTGTAACTATTTAAGGCGCAAGTTTGGCCTCACATGGAGTACTGTTTTCACCTCTGGGCGGGCGCTCCCCAGTACCAGCTTCTTTCATTTGACCTTATACAACGAGGAGCGGCTCGAATTATGTTCGATCAGTCATGCGATCGGCGTCACTCTCTTTGCAGACTCTACTGCGTCTATCACGGAGACTGTGCAGAGTTGTTCAGGTTGATACCAGAGCCTAATTTCATCACTCCCGCGTTATGTTGACGTCTGGCATTCTTCAACTGAGTGCCTTGCGAGAAAATGTTTGCCTTGCACAGCCACTTAGTGAAATCAATTACCGGCTGCAGTATTCCCAATTCCATTTGGATTCTCAAAAGTATAAGTTAACTATCATCCCGAAAGATAAATAAAAACATCAAATTATGATAAAAGCTCACAGTATTATTAGTGAATCATTAGCTGTTTTAAAGAAATGGTTACATTATACTCGAAACCGCTTTTCGATGACTTTTAGCTACACAAGTGACTTTAGAGAAATGCTGTCGCAATTTAACTTTTTCCTTTTTCTTCCTCTGACGTAAATATACATACACAAAATGAAATTCATAATTCATTCACTGCGTACGTACTTTCTAACCAGAAATTATAACGTGACCTACTGATAAAACACCTCAATTAAATTTTTGTCACATCTAATTGTAAAAACTTATAAAAACACTTTCATTCCAGTCCTCTTGAAGTATATTCTGTCGTTATAATTTATGTATATTTTTTATTACGAACCGTATGTGTGCCCACACATAATAATTTCGATCATTGAATAACTAATTAATTAATTAAAGCTATAAGTGTACTGGAGTAAATGTAAAATATACAAACGGTTGTAGTAAAAACGTTTTTTAGTAGGTTGTTTCCTCAATATTTATCGCAACCGACATTCCGTGAACCATTTGACCCGGTGTTTTTGGCCGAATACAATTAAAATAATACTTACTGCTTATTGCCGTACAGTATTGCTATGCGGCTTAGAGAACTAAACCAATTGTAGACGGCAACGTATAAAGTTAAGCAAGCACGACTCGTAGTAATTCCTTAAAGGCCGGCAACGCTCCTGTGATTCCTCGGGTGTTGCGAGAGAGATTGTGGGCGGCGGTGATCACTTGACAACAGTTGACCCGTACGCTCGTTTGTCCTCCTATTCCATAAATTATTATTATATTATATTATTATTATTCTACAAATGATTTAAGTTTTGAGATGATTTTTATTCTTCCATCGGATCCACTGCAGTAAAAAAGTAGGCGTATGCTTAAATACTATAATGTCTGTGTACGGTAAGTATTAAGTTGCAAAAAAAAATCCTTCTATTTCTTCTAATAATTTATATTCTTAATTCATAAAAAAAGTAGATGTGATTGATACAAATAACATTTAATAACGTCAATTATGCGATTTACAATGTGTACAATATAATATCATTAGTGCTAGTACCGCGTCCGTCCGTACTTCATGGTCCGCATGGTTTCTCCTTTCGTTATATACTCTAAGGCTGTGACGTTTCGAATGAAATAACAATGAGTATGAGAGCGCATGAGGGTGAAGTATATATGCGGGTATCACGTCAGGTCGACTATCTAAAGCATTCAGATATTCGCGTGTTTAAGAATGATTTTCAATTGATGGCTAACGTATGTAGTTGTGAATATCGCGACGTATTATTTATGTGTAAGTTCTAAGGATTAAGTAAGGATTTTCTAGTAATAGGAAGAGTATGCAGCACAAAAAATCACAAATGCAACTTGTTACTGAAGGCAACACATGTTATTTTTATCTAATACTTAACAGTAATAAATAAACATTCAGTATTAATATAGGATTCAGCAAATTTTTAATATTATTGAGGATTTGAAGTCTTTGTTGTTTATTACTATCAGTTATTTTTAATGTTGAACTGTACAAATTTAATATGATTGATTAAATTACGATTTTATTATCTAAAATAAATGACTTTCATTACGCTACTATTATTTACCTTGGAAATGCCAACAGGCTCTTTCATGAAAAATTAATTAATTAATTAATTAAATTGTTTATAAAATTAAAGATTTTAAACGAAAGAGAAATATTTTCGGAAGTTCCGCACTTTCTTGTCTCTGTTCACGTTTGAGGCATATCCTTTGGAATTAGTGGTATATAATAAGTGGTGATTGAATAATAATATTTAAATTTTATAGTTTAAAAACGCATTTATTTTCTCAAAATTGATTCTTTTAGAATTCTTTTTGATATCATTTCTAATACTGCTACCGCTTCGAAAACAAATGAGAGATGATGATTCTGAGAGAGAAGAATAGGCTGTAATTTGGAAAAGTAAGACTAAAAACTTGTAGGCTTTGACAATAGTCATTGACCCTGCCCACTGAGCTACACTGCTTTTAATAGTGCCATCCTATGTCCTATGTTTTACAAACCTAATCACACCGCGAAAGTTAATTAATTCTCCGGATGCTAGGTATGTTTTAGATTCTAATGCGACCCACCGTTAGCTATGTTTAATAAAAAGCGATATAAGCATATCATCCGGGTCCATATATGAGGGAGAAATGAATCCATAAAACTAAATTGAAAGATTAGAAAGGAAGTGGAAGGAAAGAGATGCCTTTATCGGGATTATTTTGTACAAACATAGTTATCTCGCGTGACATGTTCCTAGAACGATGATGGTATGTGGCAGTATGATAGAAATTAATTAAACTCGATCGACTATTTGCTGTGAATACCTAGTATTAACTGAGCTCTATGAAACTATATAATATTATATTCAATCGAGAGGTTTTTTTTTAATGACAATAAGGGACGAGACGAACTGGATGTTCAGCTGATGGTGATTGATACGACCTGCACATTACAATACAGTGCCGCTCAGGATTCTTGAAAAACCCAAACACTCTAAACGGCACTACAATTGCCCTCGTCACCTTGAGACATAAGATGTTAAGTCCCATTTGCCCAGTAATTTCACTAGCTACGGCGCCCTTCAGAGCGAAACATAATAATGCTTACTCATTACTGCTTTGTAGCAGAAATAGGTACCGTTGTGGTACCCATAATCTACACTGTGCAATGGAACTGGTATAGGTAACATGAGCTGTGGTCTCAGATTTAAGAATTCTAAAACAACATACCGTCGGGCTAACACGGGCGAGACAAATTATCAGTTCGATAAACACAACTGCAGCTCAGGCTAAAAATCGAGAGACAAAAATCTCAAAATGTAGGGTTTCGTTAAAATAAATCAATCTTTATAAAATTTTCAAAAGTGAATGGGAAGGAAATATTCTGTGACGGATAGATATAAAAGGAATTGAAAAGTTTTGACATTTATAAGTCTCAATTCCTTGATCTACATGAAAAGAGTGATTTTGATTTGATTTATAAATGGTATTGATCTAATTTGATAATAGTTTTGTCTGGGGCTAAAAAACAAGGAGAAAAGAGATGAGTCTAGACTCTAGAACGTTTGTATTGAAAAATTGCAGCTAATGCAAAATCCTCTTAGGAGTGAAGATTCACATCCTTTGCAGTGAATGCAGCAGTAATTTTTTTATGTTTTTTATATCATTTAGCCGGTACCTTAAAAATATTTTTGAAAAATGCATAGTTTTCTTTAGTTCTTTGTAGTGCCGCCCTTGCTCAGCGAGATGTTATCCTTCTTCAAATCCTAGCTTATTTTTTAAATAAATACGGGCCGATACATGAATTTCCCGTTTCGGTCTAATTTTTATGTTTATCTATATGGTCATTGTCGTAAAACATCATAAAAGAAAGGTTATTCAATTTACAAATACCTAAATATGCCTCAATAGCACATGAAATTAACAGAATTGCGTACAGGGTTACAGCTCTTGGAATAAATAGCACAGTCCAAATCAAGATGTTTATAAGATCTTATTATAAACTAAACATTATAAGTGCTTACACAGCCACATTAGCGACCCGACACGTGTGTACTTACTAGTAATCAACTCACCATAAATAGCTGTAGATAATGATATATTGTTAGTTACAATTAAGTCTTGCTTGTTATCATAAGTAAATATGGATATTGAAAACAATAGATTTCATTATACGATTTGACTGGGTTGGCCTTACCTTACCTAACTTTTGATTAAAGGAAATAGGCCCACCCCAGTAGAGTTTAAGATGTTACTAAACATCAAAGTGGATGTAAATAATACGTTATAAGAGGCCAGACCAGCGTTGGATTTCCACTAGGGGCAGTTGGGGCAAGTGCCTAGGGCGGCAATATTTTTAAGGCGGCAAAATTTTGAAAGTGAATAATTTTTTTTTAGTCTTATCAAGATTGCTCAATATTGCTTAGCTATTCTATGCATCCAATCCCACGTACTTCAACGTTTAGATTGCGAAGTTTTAATCGACCAATTCGCAATTCAAAAAGTCAGACGTGTTTGCCTGTGAAAAAATTGATGTTATATAATTATGAGTCACCCTCAGTGCCAAATTTATAATTGTTAAAAAAAAAAACAAATATTTGAAATGAAATGAAATGAAATGAAATGAAATGAAATAAAATGAAATGAAATTTATTTGCAGGAAACATTGTACTTAAGGTGTTAACAATATAATGGATAATCCAATATGTTTCGTCAATTGACATGCAAAATATGTTACAAAATTGTCTAAACACTAATCGTACTGTTATATTGAAACATGTCGGATTTCACAATGATATCAATAATATTTATTTATTTATTCATGTTTTTAGAATATATAACATATAATAAAGTTTCTGCAATAAATTATTTATTTTAGTTTTGAAAAATAAAATATGTAAACTATTAGTTTAAGTAAAATTCCAGTATTGGGGCGGATTTTTCCCGCCCATGGGCGGCATTAAGTTTAAATCCGGCCCTGGGCAAGACTGCCTGAGTAGAAATTGAAATTGAGTTTAGTATGAAACGTGCAGTCATTTGACATAAGTTTGAAATAGCAGCGACGAGGTATAATCCGGCTAAGTTGGAAAGCGAACAGTTGCTTAAAACGTAGTGGAGTTCGGCGATCTCCGTTTATTTTTAAGATTATCAGCCGTCTGTCTGTCAATCTATCAATTACGTTTTAATTAACTATCAAGTACGTTTCATACAATCGAGTGAATCGATTTTTGTTAGAGAGTTTCGCTAGGCTCAAAAATCACTCCCAAGTCTTAGAAACACTTTTAGTAGGTACTCTCAAGCTATACGATCCTCTTATAAAATCTCATTAATTGGTAATTTTACTTTGTAATGGCCGTTTATTCTACAAGTACATTTTCCAAGTTTTTTTGACGATAGCAACAGAAATATGAATTTATTTGAAAGAATAACTTAATAACCACTACTTTGGGGAAGAATAAAAGAAACACAAGAATCTATCAGTTTTTGTAGTAATTAAAAAAAAAACATATTTAAAAACACAATATGGCATTTATAAGGAGTTGGATATTAATGTGCAGCGTAGTTAGCTTTTTGCTCAGTTGCAGAAGCAGGCTAGATTTGAATACGAAAACATGAGTTCTTTTTTTTTGCTTGCCCATTCGAGTAGTCTTGAATAGAAATCCCGTTTGCACACGTGCCATGATAATTTTACAGCCATCTGTGGTGATTTTAAGCTTGCGAGGTTACGTTTTTTTAGGGCGTTGTAAAGCTTTGAGTCGAGAAGCAAACTCTCGCTCTGATATTGTGTTGAATTTGTAGATTAATTCTATTATATATATATAACTTTATCTTCATATTTTTCAGTCCAGTAAAAAGCTTTCTTTTAATGGAACAGATCAGGGTATAGTGGGTTGAATAATACCATACTGAAATATATTTTTAATAATTTTACTTTGAGTTTTAGAGTCGTACGTATGTACATTAAGTTAAATTACTTAGCATGTACAAAGGAAATACATTACATCAATCAGTTACCTACTACGCTACTATATTAACAAAATTATTTATAAACGAATTGTTATTCCAATTTAAAATTCACAACGCGCATTGAGTCATTAGCATGCGAGTCTGTCAGCCAATCTAAATGGATCAGAAGCAAGATGGCGGCTGGTAGGGGAGTGCGCATGCGTCATTTAGCGCGGGAATCGCTGTGATTGGACGTTTCCTGCTGCAGATTGCGACTCGCGGACGTCCGTCGCAGACGCGCATTGACAATTTGAATTTGTTCGATTTCAATTTATTTTATCCCACTATGCCATAAGCCATTGACCATTCATCACTCGACACTCACCAGTTTACCACCACCACCAGTGGCCTGTGGCAGTGTGTTTTTTATTGTTGCGTGTGACGGTAGTGTTGTGCTGTGAAATTTAAAATAAGTTGCTTATAATAAATTTTGTTCAAATGACTTCTGTTATTCGTTTCAAGTTGAAAATTTTCAGTCCGGCAAATATAACAATTTGGAATGGGTAAGATTTAAGAATAACATAATATCTTAGATAAGTGGGGGATAATTGTATGGTGGGCTTTTAATAAGATAATGTAATAATCTGTGATGTCTGTTATATGTAAGATTAGGACCTGACTTGGCAAAATTAATAAATCTTGAAAAGATCATATTCAATGCCGGACAAAGAAAGCCCGCAGCCCTTAGCAAATTCTCACAAAGAGTAGGTACTTCACCTTTATTGTAAATATTGGTTACCGAGTATCTGACGTGGATTGTCTTATTTGGAAATGTAGTAACGTCTCACGTTTTTGTGACATCATCTCAATTCAATATAGGTAGGTAGGTACCACATATTAATAAGTTTCAATCAAAAAATTACGCTAAATTACGCTTAGATTTAAATATGCGGGGCGGGGGCCCAATCGTTTCGTGGTTAATCCGCCATTGATATTCTTAATAAGTTCTTTATTTGATGTTTGTGAATAAATTTTATGTAGGTGGCTGCATCTTAAATAAGCATTTATGAAAGTAAATTTAACAATTTAATTGAGTAGAGATAAAATAATGTAGATGAAGCAATGATTGACACGTTTATTTCGGAGACTGATAAGTGAAAAGCAGCAACATAAACAGATCAAGAGAATAAAACTGAAAGAGCTTGTACAAAATATTTGACGCGAGTAGGATATAATAGTATTTATATAGGAGAGAGAAAAGGCATGTCACTAGGGTTGCCATCCGTCCGGATTAATCCGGACATGTCCAGACTTTTAGACTCTAGTCCGGATTTTGTCTGCCTTTCTAATTTGTCCGGGTTTTAGAAGTGAGAATGTGAAGAGGGTGAGTCAGAATTACTGAATAAAAATTTAACAAAAAAACAACCGAATTCAGTAGATTAATTAAGATTGTATTTTTGAACAATGTAAAAATCACATACGTCGCCGTACGGTCTACATACCATTATGTAGTTTTTTTTCATGCCAATATCCTTGCTTTCTAAGGCCCTATTCTAGAAAGTGTCCCAAATCGCGAATCTCTTGAAAGTAATATAAAATTTTTAGTTTATTCTAAAGGCATAAAAGGCATTTATTTTCTCAAAATTGATTCCTTTAGAATTCTTTTTGATGTCATTTCTTATACTACTAGATACTACTACCGCTTCGGAAACAAAATGGCGCTCTGGGAGAGAAGAAGCGGCGCAAGAAACTCTCCCAGCATTATTTTTTTGCGCTCTTTTCAATAAAAATATACAATATTGTAGTCATTTCTATCGCTATAAAATTATCACAATCTAGTCCCAGGCTGTCCGATCATTTAGATATTCAGCAGTGGAGTAATAGGATTTACGACTGAGCCATTTTTTTATAAAACATTTAAATTTATTTATAGATAATGCCTGAACAGTGGCTGGGACTTTATTATAGAAGTGTATACATTTACCCTTAAAGCTATTATGTATCTTGTGAAGCCTACTACAATTAGTTACAAGCAATCCCTTATTTCTAGTGTTATAATAATGAAAATCACTATTAAGAGCACTAGAACGCGATTGGCGACATGATTCACTGATTGTAAGTCAGCTGTGCGGCGCCTAATGTCTTGAACACGCTTCACATGTAACAATATTCAGCCCGTTTTCAATTAGATACTGCTGGACTGCTAATTGCTATGGTCAACGTATATCTACTTGACGGAATCATGTTACACCATATTATATTTTTCCAAAATAGCCTTACAAATCACGGACGAGTAAAAAAACGTGCCGTGACGTGATATTATAAGCAAGTGAAGCACCGTTATGCTAGTGTGTGTGCGGTTACGGGGGATACTAGTTACACAACTTTTTCTACATTAAATAAACATATATGGTCACAAATACTTATATAGTATCGTTTTTACAACGCAGTAGCATGTAGTAGTGTAAGTGTGTGCGTGGGGGTATGTATTTACACGTTAATCGGCTTGTTTTGGTGCTACACTGTTATGTAAGGTGACACGGATTCCTTATTTTTTTACTAGTCCGTGTTACAAATAAACTTTGTCTAAAGTTATACCTTTTTTTTATGGAATAGGAGGACAAACGAGCGTACGGGTCGCCTGGTGTTAAGTGATCACCGCCGCCCACATTCTCTTGCAACACCAAAGGAATGTTGACTATATCCCTCACAACACTATACAACAATAATTCTGAAGTTTTCCAAATGTCAAACCGCCTTGCAAATAAACGCGGGAAACGTTATAGGTACCTACGTCCGAATAAACCAATCGCATACAAGATGTCTATTTGTAAACATTTTTCATATTCTTGGTTTATCCTCAGTTATAAGTTTTTATTATTTTAAGTGTATTTGTAAAATCATAACTGTGTTTTTAATAAACTTCTAATATCTTAATTTCGGTGTTTGTTACCAAACTCCTTCGAATCGACTCCACCGTTTTATATGAAATTTTGTGTGCATATCGGGCAGGTCTGAGAATCGGCCAACATCTATCTTTTATATCCCAAACATGGTTTTTTTTTGCATTTTTTTTTATTATTTTTCTAGCTGACCCGGCAAACGTTGTTTTGCCATGAAATTATTTTTAGAGTTAGACCGTTTCTTGGACATTGCAACATTACTTTATTTTTCTAAAATAAAAGAATTTTTATAAAACAAACGTACCCTAAGTTACTCCTTATTACATCAGCTACCTGCCATAAAAGTCCCGTCAAAATCGGTCCAGCCATTTCAGAGATTAGTATGTATAGATATGGCGATACAACGTTTGCCGGGTCAGCTAGTAAAGTTATAAAATAAGTAGTTATTCCAAATTTAACTTAACTTCGTCACTACCGAATTACATGACAGGGAGAATTAATTTTACACTGGGAGTAACTTTACATTGCGTTTATTACTAAGACAGTAACTGAATTACGGCCGTTCCCAATATACTTTCTACAGATAGAGATAAATTACTACCTTCTACTGCCAGTAATTAGCTGTTAATAATCTGAAGCTGTCCCAATATACCCGATAAGTCATTCTTATCGCTTTATATTGGGACGCGTGAATTGCAATTTCCATGCAAACTTTATATCGCTGGTAAGCTATAGGTCGTCTCATTGACAGACAGCGTGCACTTGATAAGGTGAGTTACCGTCGATAAGTGTATTGGGACAGAAAATTCAACAAACATTTTTATCTCAAGTAAGAGATAGACTGAATATTGGGAACGGCCGTAAGTATCTACTACTAGGCCTATGATTTCGCTTGGAGTTACGTAGAGGCGTCGCTGTAAAATACTACATTTATCACTGGAAGTATTTCGAAGAACTGTTTGAGCTGTTACCAATTCCACTATCTCACCACAACAAGGGCGGTTTTCGTCTTCCGCCCACATTCTCTTGCAATACCAAAGGAATTTCGAAGAACTGTTTGAGCTGTTACCAATTCCACTATCTCACCACAACAAGGGCGGTTTTCGTCTTCCGCCCACATTCTCTTGCAACACCAAAGGAATTTCGAAGAACTGTTTGAGCTGTTACCAATTCCACTATCTCACCACAACAAGGGCGGTTTTCGTCTTCCGCCCACATTCTCTTGCAACACCAAAGGAATTTCGAAGAACTGTTTGAGCTGTTACCAATTCCACTATCTCACCACAACAAGGGCGGTTTTCGTCTTCCCTCCACGTACAAACATCAGAAATCCAGTTTCAAGTACGACACGATATGGTAACCTTCAAAAAAGCTCCTAGCTTTACCAGTGGGAGCCTTCTTTGCACAGGATGCTGGTTAGACGATGGCTACCACAACGGCGCCTTTTTCTGCTCTAAAGCAGTAATGTGTAAACATTATTGTGTTTCGGTCTGAAGGGCGCCGTAGCCAGTGAAATTACTGGGACAAATGAGACTTAATATCTTATGTCTCTAGGAGACGAGCGCAATTGTAGTGCCGCTCAGATTTTTTAGGTTTTTCAAGAGACCTGAGCGGCATTGCATTGTAATGGGCAGGGCGTATCAATTACCACAGCTGATAGCCTTCCTGCTCGTCTTGTACTGACTGTACAATATTGTATAATGACTGTACAATATTGTATATTTGTATTGAAAAGAGCGCAAAAAAAGAATGCTGGGAGTTTCTTGCTTCCGCTTCTTCTCTCTCAGAGCGCCTTTTGTTTCCGAAGCGGTAGTAGTATAAGAAATGACATCAAAAAGAATTCTAAAGGAATCAATTTTGAGAAAATAAATGCCTTTTATGCCTTTATGTCCCTTATTGTCATAAAAAAAACACGGGTACACCTAGAAAAAGGCCGGTACGCTCCTGTGATTCCTCTTGTGTTGCAAGACTTATGTTTGTATATAATTCAATATCACGTTCTACCCCACAGTCCATAAGTTAGTTTCTGATTTCATAGGGCCTGATTTCCCGAAGGGGCTGATATTAGTTTTCGTTATGGGGAGATTTTTTTATTGCCCGGATGGTAGAAATGTAACATTATTAGCGGGTATATTTAATGAAATGATATCTGATTGTGTGTTCGATACAAGCGATCAAGTGTAGGCCTCACGTGATGGTAGGTAAGTTAGTGATGTCAAAAAAAACACGACTTGTGTGTCATTTTTAGGGTTGTCAAATTTTTATAGAAGAAGTAAAATATATCTGATTTCACAAATGGTAAAAAAAGAATACAGATAAATAAAAAAGAGTGCATTTTAATTATATTTTGATTAATTTTCAAATTATCTCTTCTAGTTTCTTATTATGGCTGCCAAGCAGGTATCAACTAATATATTTATGAAGTTGGGTAAAAAAAAATTATCGCTATTAGTATTTTTTTCTTTCACCAGATAAAGTTTATTGTACGGTTTGTTAAAAAATTGGCTCAAATTGCCTCCCCTTTAAATATAAAGATCCTCACGCCGTTCCTTGTATAAAGACCCTGTTTTTTATGATTTAATTACAAATGCATAGTTTTCACAGTTTTCCCTATACTTGTAGCAAAAGACTGTATGGCTTGCCAAATTTCATAGTTTTAGGTCAACGAAATTTTGATTACCTTGAGAGTGTCGAAATATAAGTTTATTGCGGCATAAACTGTATTAACTATTTTTTAAGTTAACGCAGAAGTTTGACTTTTTTACAGCAACTCGATACCTTCATGCGTTCCCGAGATAAAGGACTTCACAGACAGACAGTCGCTTCATTGTGTGTCTTCTACCGCATTTATCACGGGGAGTGTTCCGAAGAGCTGTTTAACCTGATTCCTGCCGCCGAATTCCACCTTCGCACGACACGCCACAAGTTAGGATATCATCCTCACCATCTGGATGTGTGGCGGTCCTCCACAGTTCGGTTTTCAAGGAGCTTTCTTCCACGTACTACAAAGCTGTGGAATGAGCTTCCTTGTGCGGTGTTTCCGGGACGATACGACATGGGTACCTTCAAAAAAAGCGCATACACCTTCCTTAAAGGCCGGCAACGCTCCTCTGATTCCTTTGGTGGTGCAAGAGATTGTGGGCAGTGGTGATCACTTAACAACAGGCGACCCTTACTCTCGTTTGTCCTCCTATTCCATAAAAAAAAAAGACAGACGGACGGACGGATGGACGAAAAAGTGGTTCTATAAGGGTTCCGGTTTTTTTTCTTTTGAGGTACACAACCCTAAAAAAAATTTAGCTTAGGTAATTTTGTGTAAAGCTCATATACATTAGTTAAATTTAGTACATTGCTAACAGACATTTCAATTTGTATAACCCACAATCAAATCACAAAGGCTTGTGACTATCTTAAACAGCCGTGAAATATACATACCTAAACATCAAATCTGCCCTACCACAAGAACTCGACTCGAACAAACATTTCTTAAAATTAGAGTTTTTAATTAAAACCCGCGATAGCATCAGCCTTTGTCCCCGCATTAACATTTCTTTTAACGCAAAGACCGCGGTAATTACTCGTGGTTTTTTTGAAGCAATATGAAAATTGTCTGGCTGTATTCAACGCTTCCTTTGCCTCGCGAGCGGAGTGGTATTGTTGTTTATTTTTTTTTATATTTCATTGTTTACTTAAAGTATCGGAGGTGGATTTTATTCGCCTCTGTGGAGGTTTTGTTTTCGATTCTCATTAATTAACTATTCTATAATTGTAGAATTGTCTATTGTTAAGTTGGGCGTACCGTTGTGCGATTTAAAATGAGTTTCAGTATTAATACATATTGTTGTGAATACTTATGAACAAGGAGAAAAATAATTTAATTTAATTTAGTATGAAATGTGCAAATGAGATTTTATATAAGTTTGAATTAGTTAAAACAATATGGTGACGAAGTATAATCCGGCTAAGTTTGAAAGTGAACAGTTTAAAACGTAGTGTATTTCGGCTATTTCTGTTTTTTTACAAGATGTTAGCCGTCATCTGTCAATCTATAAATGACTGCACGTTTCATACAATCGAGTGAATGGCTTTTTTACTTAGAGAGTTTCGCTAGGCTGGTTATGAATTTGAGTAACTTATTACTTATTAAGACTTGACTGACCACCGATCAACTTATCATGCTTAAAAAATTATTTGTAACAATTACTTTTACTTTTATTTGTAAATTATAAGTAGTCTGTGTAGCTAACTATTGTTTCTTTTGTTAATTTAACTCTGTTGGTGTAGACTAAGTTAGCAATTGTACAAACCTCAGTGGTTTTTATTGCTGTTTCAAACCTGCATGTAAAATTAGTTTATTTATTTATAAATATAGTAATAATCATAATTATTTATTTATTTACCAAATAACTAAATTAACTAACAATAACAAAAATATCATAAGCAAACACAGAGACACATATAATGAATATATTGCTCCGATTTACAATTCAAAATCAAGATCTTGCATTGACAATGCAGGTTTGGAACTACGCCATTACCAACTAAGCCACGGGACGGTCCGAATCATTATTTTCATAAAAAAAATTACAATTCATGGTTTTTTTTTTATGATAGTAAGGGACGAGACGAGCAGGACCTTCAGCTGATGGTAATTGATACGCCCTGCCCATTACAATGCAGTGTCGCTCAGGATTCTCAAAAAACCCAAAAATTCTGAGCGGCACTACAATTGCGCTCGTCACCTTGAGACATAAGATGTTAAGTCTCATTTGCCCAGTAATTGCACTAGCTACGGCGCACTTCAGACCGAAACACAGTAATGCTTACACCGGCAGAAATAGGCGCCGTTGTGGTACCAATAATCTAGCCGGCTTCCTGTGCAAAGGAGCCTCCCACTGGTATGGATGACGACGTCACAGTCCGATTATGAGAGACTAATTTTAATTATCAATGTGTGCGTTAGCTTATTCACTGTACTACGAAGCTAATTCCACGCGTGGCTGACCTTTTACGACTTGTCAATCAATATAGGTTACAGCTGCAATATACATATTCGGTTTCTTATTGTATCTTGCTCTCTCCATTAGATATGTCTTTCTCTATTAGTCCTCCCTAGTAAATATTGTAAACGCGTTTTCGAACCACGTCCGATCCGAATCTGATCCGAACCCGTGAAAATACGGTCCGGTGTTGTCTTAGAACCATTTCTAACGGCTGACGGAAATAAATCGGATGACGGTAGCCGGATCTAGTGCGTAAACTACCATAGAAATAGTTCTTCTACGACAACTTCGGACCGTGTTTTCACCGGTACGGATCGGATTCGGATCGGACGTAGTGCGAAAGCGCTCTAAGTTCACGACAGCTACGATTAATCGGATTAAACCGTGTTTTCATTGGGTGCGCCAAAGTTCACCTAAAATTTCAACTCCGATAATTGGAAATCTGAAAATGTTCTTCCTAACATTTTTCATCCCTAATTTAATTGTCTCTAATGTTAATAATTCCGAAGCATTCAACTTCATAATGTCAGTAGCAATAAACATCTATTATACTTTTATTTGTTTTCCTATATTTTCTCAACATAACCATCGTTTATACTATTATTCAAAGTCATATTTTTTTGTTTAGATTTCTTTTTATTAATAATAATCAATATAGGTTAAGTTAGAAGATAAATATACATATATGAGCCCGTACTTACGGTAATATTTCAGATTACAAGCTAAATATCATATTCTACCCACATATATTTTTTATTACACATGGTAAATGTTTCTTTCTGAGTATGAGTGAAAATATTATGGTGAGTATGTTTAGGGATAAAAGCGTTATGATAAAAAACAGTAGGAGTTTAAATATATTTACACTAGCTGACCCGGCAAACGTTGTTTTCCCATATAAAGTATAATTCACGCGATAGTTTTATAAGTTATAAAATATTGCCTATATTATAGCCTGTACATCATTTTGTTCTATTGTCAATAGTTTTTGCAGCGCACGCAAAAATAGGTTTTCGATTTTACACCTTGTGTTACAAAATAGCAATTTTATTACGGATCCCTAATTTTGAAAAAATAAACATAGCCTATAGTCTTCCTCGATAAATGGACTACCCAACACTGAGAGAATCATTCAAATCGGACCAGTAGTACCAGAGATTAGCGCGTTCAAACAAACAAACAAACAAACAAACATACAAACACTGCAGCTTTATAATATTAGTATAGATTAATGATGATATTAATTACAATTTTTGGAAACATCAGTGTTATGAGCATCGCCGGTAGCACTACAAATAGTATGAATGAAAACTTTAGGATGAATGATCAACTTTAGGTGAGCCAATATGGACCCGTTTTTATTTCATGTCCTTATATCCGTACTACTATTAAAACTGTGGAAAGACACAGCGCGTCTGTCTGTACGGCTATCTGTCGCTCCATTGATGGAAAATCTAATTAATATTTGTATATGAAATCACTGCAGATAACCCCGGTGTGCTTATGATCTACTAATTATTTCGTCAAACCGATAATTGTTTAACAATAACTCATTCATTCGAATACATTTTAAATTCATTTAAGCTCACATTGTTTTCATAATTTATTTTAGTGGTTGTGTATTGATATAATTATTTTCGGTTAGCGAACAAACTTCAAACACGCGTTTTACTCATATTTAAAAAAACTCCGCTCAAGTTTTTCCTTAAAAATCGGTACCTATTCGTGGTGGGCGAGATTGGCAAACTGAGGCTGAAAGTGCAATGCGCACTTCTCTGCCCTTGTGTTTGTGAATGATAGTTCGTTACATACTAGCTGCCCCGAGACGAACGTGACGTTCAGCTGATGTTAATTCATATACCCTGCCCATTACGATGCAGTGCCGCTCAGGATTCTTGAAAAACCAAAAAATTCTGAGTGGCAAAACAATTGCGCTCGTCTCCTTTAGACATAAGATGTTAAGTCTCATTTGCCCAGTAATTTCACTAGCTACGGCAAACTTCAGACCGAAACACAATAATGTTTACACATTACTGCTTCGGCAGAAATAAGCGCCGTTGTGGTACCCATAACCTAGCCGGCATCCTGTGCAAAAGAGCCTGCCACTGGTCACTTCGACCGCATTTACCAGTTTATACTGGTAAATGCAGACTATATTAGTTGGTGTTCCAAAACTTCCACACACATATATACAAAACAATCACATATCTCTCATCGTTCGACAGTTTTTTCTCCGACTTAATTTGCAAATCCGACTACCACGACAAGTTTTTTAATTCATCAGGTTCATAACCTATGACACACACTAAAAATGTAACTTTCTATTGGTAACAGAATTCACAAAATCGGTTCAGTAGATCCAGAAATTACTCCCTACAATCTCACAAACTTTACCTGTTTATAATATTACTTGCTGCCCCGACAGACGTTGCGGGTGGAATTTCGTAAAATCCGTTCTGAGCTGACCTATACTCGGTGAACGGAATATTCCTACCAAATTTCAAGTATATACGCGTTATGGTTCCAGAGATATCGTGATAAGTCAATACATAGGTGGAAATCTCATATATATTATATATAGACGGCCTAACAAACCTAGAGGTCCCGGGTTCGAATCTCGGTAGGTGCAAACACTTACATGATAAATATAGATGTTTGTTTCCGAGTTATGTATGTTTATATGTGTTTATGTATGTTTAGGTAAGTATACTGTATGCCTAGTTTGGGGCAAGATAATTTGTGTTAAATTGTGTCAATCTATACTAATATTATAAAGCTGCAGTGTTTGTTTGTTTGTTTGTTTGTTTGAACGCGCTAATCTCTGGTACTACTGGTCCGATTTGAATGATTATTTCAGTGTTGGGTAGTCCATTTATCGAGGAAGGCTATAGGCTATGTTTTTTTTTCAAAATTAGGGATCCGTAATAAAATTGCTATTTTGTAACACAAGGTGTAAAATCGAAAACCTATTTTTGCGTGCGCTGCAAAAACTATTGACAATAGAACAAAATGATGTACAGGCTATAATATAGGCAATATTTTATTACTTATAAAACTATCGCGTGAATGATACTTTATATGGCAAAACAACGTTTGCCGGGTCAGCTAGTATTATATAATACTAAATAAAGTTGGTACCTATAAAGTGAAAGCCTTGCAGATAAACGCGGGAAACGTTATACGTCGGAATAAACCGATCATAATTTAGTAATATTTTTGCATATTCTTGGTCTATTCTTTACAGGTATAACTTTAAATCAAGTTTATTTGTAAGGCCGATAGAGTATAGATTAATTATTATTGTAAATCAAAACTTCGTGTTTTCGCCACACGATAATAGTTACTTGACTAGCCTTCTGTACCCATAGCTTGACAATGGCCCACAGAATACAAATGGCACGCAGCTGCCAGCGACAGATGCTCTCCAGTATCCCACCGCTGGAGTGGCACAATGGTGCAAATACTACGCACAATAGTACTAAATGTGTGCATAGTTCCACAATTGAACGGATGTGGCGCTAGTTTCAAATCGAAGCAATAATAAACTCAGATGAAATGTGCAATCGCCGGAATGCCGTGCCTCTCTAGTCCCCCCAGTAGTCTAAGTAACCTTCCCGCGCTCGCCATTTTGAATCTTATTAGTACTAGTATAGTATTAATCAATTTAGATTACCTATACTCTATATTAGGGTAGGGTAGGATATCAGAGGTCCAATGCGTTGGACGTCCTGAATATCAAGGAAGCTCATTCTATACTTTGCTTGTACGTGGAAGAATATTCGTTTAAAACGCCAGTCATGCAGATGGTGGGGAGGATATTCTAATTTGTGGTTATAAGTGCTATTATTGATTTTATCTACACCCATGCTTTAAATCCTCTATTAAAGATTCTGAACCAGTTAGCTTATTGCCAACATTAAAACACCCAATGTTATAATAACCATTACATCACCCAAAAGAGTGTTGTAATGTTGTACTGAATTTCATAACAACACTCCTATGTTTTTTTTAATCCCTTCATGCGCAAAGAGTTTCAACATACAGCCACATTCTTATTGCTCGATGCGTGGTATCTGTATGAATTTCAAAAAAAGAACATTTTCGTTTACGCGCGCTCCACACTCCCAGAACGTCGCGCGCCGTAAAAAAAAAGTAGGTTATTCGAATCCCCGCCATTTTTATTCGATATTTTTATTGTTTTGTTTACAAAAAAATGAGCGATTCATTTTAAACGCTGCAAAAGAACATTATATTCGAGGGAATTTTAATTATTGTACTATACAAAATGTAAATTACTACTAAAATAAATAATTGTTTCATTAATACTTATTTTATTTGTATATAATCAGTAACGAATGATATTAGGTTACTACTAGGACTGGTGTTTTAATGTTAGCAGTAAGCTAACTGTTCCAGAATCTTTTAGATGATTCATACTTTGATTGTAGATAAAGTCTTGTATGCAACTGTTGATAATTAGGTATTAAAACACTCATGTGATACTATTATCACACTCGGCTTCGCCTCGTGAGATAAATCCACATTCGTGTTTTAATACCCCTTATTACACAACAGTTGCGTAAATAACTATTACCCGCGTATAATACCCCCTTTGGCCTAAAATCCGTTTTGTATAGAAATAAACGGCGTGTAAGTATTACTTAGGTGTACTAGGATTAATGCTATACAAAGACGACCTATATTATAATGTCTTTATGTACATCCCTACTAATATTATAAATGTGAATGTAAGTTTGTTTGTTATGCTCTCACGCCGAACCACCGAACCGATTTTGATAAAATTTAGTACAGAGATAGACTAGAGCTTGAAAAAGGAAATAATGTAAACATTTTTTCGAGAATTTTTGAAACTTTAACCTACATGGGGATGAAATAGGAGATTAAAGTTCACAGGGAAATATTATTAAAGAGACTTTCCACAATGACAAGGGATATGCGCTGTATGATAGAAGAGCACTGCCAGCAGCGGAAAGAGCAGTTTGTATTATTCGCGGACGAAGTCGCGGGTAAAAGCTAGTATAAATATATGTATTTATGGATGCTTAAGTAAGTATGTATATCGTATTAAATATATTGTCTTGCACCCATAGTACAAGCTATGCCTAGTTTAGGGCAAAATAATTAATTGTGTAAAAGTGTAGATATTATTTTACTATCAGCTCGCGAGCGCATTGTTCCAACTAGCCTAAGCTAAAAGATAAAATATACTATACTATTGCTGATAAATCTGGCAAATTAAACAAAAACAATTACAAAAATCTAAAAATGACTGAAAGAACCGGGATTTAGCGCGTTCAGACATACAAAAACTTCAACACCATAAAAATTAGTTTAGAAAATAACGTAAATCTTACGCCCGCCATTCTGTGAGTTTTTTCGAAAGTATAATTAAAAATGCATTACAATTTACACCACGGTTTTAAGTATAGTTACTGTTACGCTCGTAATTTTTTGCTATTTTTATCCCGCGACAAAACATTCCCGAAGCCGATTCTCAATAGTGTTCAAGCGAAAACCGACCTTATTACAATGGCGTAGTAATCGAAAAAAAATCTATTATTTGTACAGAACATGTGTGGTGGGATGTGAAATAGAATTTGTTTGTTGAATACGCCTTTGTTTGGTTGCAGAATGCACACGTGTTCCGTCGTGATCGAGTCGAGTGTGGTTCGAGTCCGAGTAGTAGTGGTAAGTATTGATTAGTAATAATATTTTTTTTTTTCAAAAATGTTTTAAAGGTCAATTAGATTGAGGTTTTTATAGAGAACTAGCTGAGCCAGCAAACGTTGTATTACCGATATTAAAATCACGATACAAAAGTAACTGTTGATCGTAGATGGGTGAAAATTTGAAGTTGTATGTATTTTTAATGCTGACTCATAATCAAATAAATTAAAAAAAAAATGTAAAAAAAAAATTGATGTCCGATTCTCAGACCTACCCAATATGCACTCAAAATTTCATGAGAATCGGTCAAGCCGTTTCGAAGGAGTTTAACTACAAACACCGCGACATGAGAATTTTATATATGTATTAGATTTTAGGAATAGTACATTTCAAAGAAACATCGGGGTCAATATTAGATGATGTAAATCAAGTTTTAAATTAACAAATTCAGTTGTACTTACAGTCGTGTTCATCATTTAAAAGGTACTAAAATTTTATTCTTCATTAAATTTAAGAGATAGATATTTTATTTTACTACTTATTGAAATACAAGTTTTTACAATTTGTAAAAGACATTTCGTTGAATAACATTTTTAATTTAATTAAAGTAAAATAAAAATGCATCTAAATAAGTTCAATTGAAATATTAGATTATGAGAATTACATAAAATTATAAATATTAGCGGCCTAACAAATAAACTTGGTACAAAGTTATAACTGAGAATAAATCAAAAATATGCAAAATGTTTACAAACAGACATTTTGCTTATGATTGGTTTATTCGGATGTGTAACGTTTCCCGCGTTTATTTGCAAGGCTGCTTCACATTCGGATAATTTCAGAATTATCATTGTATTGACAGTGTTGTCAGCGATCGATATATGGACGTTTTCTATAACGTATCTCTGTTTACGGATTTATTGCTGTCGTCACCGTTTAATGACAAGATCTTATCTATCCATAGTTATGTCCGATAAAGCTATAGTCCAATGTTTTATAGACGACCTGTATAGCCGAGTGGTTAGCGATCCTACCTGCTAATCTAGAGGTCCCGGGTTCGAATCCCGGTAGGTGCAAGCATTTATATGATGAGTATGGATGTTTGTTTCCGAGTCATGGATGTTTAAATGTATTTATGTATGTTTATATGTATATTTAAGTAAGTATATTGTATTAAATATATCATTGTCTTGTAACCCATAACACAGGCTATATATGCTTAATTTGGGGCAAGATAAATTGTGTAAAAAGTGTGTCAATATTATTATTATTATTATGTCGTTACGTTATTGAAATGTAAGTAAGCGTAAAAGGATAGATTTGTCTACCTCTAGTAAGATAAACTAAGGATAGATAGTATATTGAAAACGGCTAGTCAACATTTTACATATTCTTGGCGTATTATAAGGTGTATATGAAGTTTATTGGTAAGGCCGTATATAATTATAATTGTCTATAAATCACTCTGGTAAATTTAGCTCTGACTGATTGCCCTAGCTTAGCCGGCTTAACACAAAAATAATGTGCTCAATGCGCCAACTAAGTCTTCACATAGAAAATGGAATTTTTGTTGTTTAAAATATTAGTCTAATTACTAACGATGACAGCCCTAATCTCCTGTCGTAGTATCTGGCGCTGGATCTCGGCCCGCATAGCGCCGCCCGCATGGCGGTTTACGCTAGGGTCGTCCCTCGTCACATGAATTCATTATTTGGGCTCTAAAATATAAACGGGAAAGTGACGAGTGTCGAATATTAAATGAATTAAATATTGCTTAAATTTGATCGCATTAGAAAGGAATCAGAACTTTATACAGTAATGTACTTAAGTCGTATTGTATTACGTTACCACTAATAATATAATTTTAATTTTTCTTATTAGTCACTCCCATATTTCTTTATAATCTTCCAATCTTGTTGAAGATTGTCGAGTTGACAAAATGGGGTTGGAACATAGAATTATAAAATTTATAACTGTGAGAACCATGAGAAACAACTGTCGTACAATAAACAAAATATACTCATACTCTCAAAAGTTGTCCGAAGCAAAGTCTGCCTACGCGTCAATTTGGTAGAGTTTTAGTTCAGTTGTGTTTTGACCGCGCTTTGAATACAACGCCACGCAATACCAAAGGGTTCAGTAAAAAACTAGGAAGATAAGAGCATATCCAAACTTAAAAATCATTTAGTGTCGTATTCAGGTAGGTGCCCATTTAAATTAACAAAATTATGTCACTAACTTGACGTTTTTAATCATAATAGAAAAAACATCACCGGCGAAATGTGTGAAACAGATGTCCTTCTCTGTCGTACATTTCGCACCATAATCAATTAGGTTCTTATGAGCGTATACAATAGACTTTGAACATTACTGCCACGAATTAAGGTGTTAATTTGAATGAACATTTTAATGTTACCTGTATACGTTAGCGTATACATATATGCAACGCCGCTCAAACATTTTTGACGACTTTTTAAGGCGACACTAAATGCCCGCGACCTTGAGCGATATGACTTCACGGCTTTATGTAACAAAGCGAATATTTTCAAAATTCTTACGTCGAAAATTTAACATTTTAACAGGCGCAAACAGTTAAATTGCTTACAATCCTCATTATTGATTACTAATCTTAATAATACCAACACAAAAAAGTAAAAGCTATAAGAACAACTTTTATGAGAGCTGTATAGTAATCAAATGCATCATGCCGAGAAAAAACTTGTTTAACTGCAAACAAAACTGGTAGTTCATAATAGCTCGGGAGTGTTAAGTTTAACTAACAGCAAGCATTAGCAACCTACAAGTAAGACTTAAGGGTATGTGTAACAGGATAAAATAGTGTTCATAACTCCAAATGCTATATTTTCACCACAAAACTTGTCTAAGGTGTTTTTAGAGTAGTTTTTAGTTTGCGTGTTTTCTGCTTACTCTTCGCCTTAACGATTGGGAGTTTATTACGTCAATGCAGGTACTTGTTATTTTCGTTGGACCCTATTTTCAACTTACACGCATTGTATCATTGAGAGAAAAATTTAAAGAAATAAACATCTTGAGATGTTGCCTCTCAATATATTCTTGATAATGTTATGTATGTTCATAGGCACATAAGTGAATTTGCTACAAACTGTCATAACCATAATATTAACACCAGGAACAGACATAAACTTATAATGCCTACTACTCGGCTAAGTCGAGTTAGTAAGTATTTTGTGGGACGTTGTATATTATGCTTTTACAAAAAGATCCCAGAATTTTTTTAAAACAAATGTATTACGAAATTCAAAGGAATTGTTAAAAAACGTTTGTGTGGTAAAGGTTACTATAACATAAATGGCATTCTTAATGATACCACTGATTTGGGAATTGAGCGGACGCCCACAGGTTATTAAATAATAAATTTTATTGTACGATATTACATTGTAACCATGTTTTTATATAAAGACCGCTGAGTTTGTTGCGCGCGTTTTTCTCAGGTCCGAGGCATATGGAATGGGTGGTAGTTTTTGACTTTAAATAAGTGATTTTTTATCCTATTTTGAATGAAAGTATTTGAATTTGTAATTTGTATGACACCCGTTCCATACCGTGGCGAGGCAGTATACACCGCGTCTGAATGACCTCATGACATCTGTCAAATTACGCGTTTCACTTGTCAAAGATAAATGAGGGTAGACGAATAATTGAAGTCAACTATTTGTCAGTATGAGTAATATTCGGGTCATTAGTTTGAGCTTTCATTAGCTCTACTAATCTATCTCAACAACAAACTGCTCAACAGTTAGGGGTGGATTACTAATAACTTGTCAGTTCTTGACGAGTTAAGCGCTGTTTGTGTTAACAGCAGTCGAGCGTGGAAATCCCTATTAAAAATTAATTAAGTTCAAATTCAACTATTTTTATTCAAATTGGGATTCAAAATCACTTATAGAGCGTCAAAAACTACCACCGATTCAAAATAGACTGCCTCAGGCCTGAGAAGAACGGGCGCAAGAAACTGCGGGCTTTCTATATATATATATAATGAATATGGTCTTTGTTTGAGGCACGCCTAAACCACTGATCGTATCGACATGAAACTACCACCATTCGATGCTAAATTTATCCTAGATGGTTTATAACTTCTTATTTTATTGCAACGTTCCTTCATTAAATTCTCCCAGCAAAGCGGCTAGTTTTTTATAAAAATATTGATTACAATGTAATATTCTACAATAAACATTTGTAAATTGCCTGAGAGTGTCCGCTTTATTCCCAGTCTGCGGTATCATTGAGAAAATCATTTATATCATTAGATATCCTTTTTGAGTTCGGTACCCGAAACGGTCCCACTGAAAACCCTAACGCGTCGTCATAATTGCGTTCTCGACGTGCGATGAAATTGATCGTACGACGATTCAAATTCAATTTTTATTAAAAATAGGATTTAATATCACGTCAAAGATAACCACCCATTCGAAAATGGATGCCTCAGATTTGAGACAAACGGGCGCAAGAAACTCTGCTGTTTTTTTTTTAATAAACTGCGTTGCAATTTAATATCGTACAATTAGATTTTTGCTTGAGGGGTTTCGCTCCTATTTCATAAGCAACAGTTTCCGGAATCGATACCACTTAGGGACTTTCGGGTTTAAAGCATCCAAACTCGAAGGACGGCAACCCATCTCTATAGCTTTGGTGTTGCTAATGTTCATGGGCGGTTGTTTCACCACATTCCAACCCTATAGTAAGACTCTTGACTATTTTCTTCCTCTTATTAAAAAAAATCTAAAATTTTACAGGGATTTTCTATTACAGTAATTATAATTGTATATTATGATTCAAAAAAGTTACAGAGACTAAAAAAAAATGTCAGTAACATATATTTAAAATTATGTTAGTTTTGTTATAGCTTTAAATTATTAATTAAAATATATATTAATTACAACATTACAACAATATTACATTACGCAATTTTGTCTGCCTTTTATCATCCCGAGGATACCACCAGTGCTCCCACGCTCCCGGCTTATCTGTAAAACAGATAATAAAAACTATGTAACCAAAGTGCTGATAATTAAAAAATAATAACAAAAAAACAACCGACTTCAAAAGAAACTATTCCAAACAAAAAAATAATTGCGTATTCTTCTATAAACTTATTTTTATAGTTTTCTAAGATAAATTAATTGAAAAATATTAGACTACCTAAAAGTCAATCAAATTATTACGGCTATAATATAATGTAGTTACAATTATTGTTATTTTTGGGACGCGGTGTGGTAGCACACCATAGTCGATGATATGTCGCATAGTCCATCGCATACATTTTACCAGTGGGAGGCTCCTTTGCACAGGATGCCGGCTAGATTGTGGGTACCACAACGGCGCCAATTTCTGCCATGAAGCAGTAATATGTAAACGTTACTGTGTTTCGGTCTGAAGGGGCCGTAGCTAGTGAAATTACTGGGCAAATGAGACTTAACATCTTATATCTCAAGGTGACTAGCGCAATTGTGGCACAACTGCGCTCGTGTCACCTTGAGACATAAGATGTCTTCCTCAAGATGTAAGCCTCATTTGCCCAGTAATTTCACTAGCTACGGCGCCCTTCAGGCCAAAACACAATAATGCTTACACATTATTGCTTCACGACAGAAATAGGCGCCGCTGTGGTACCCATAATCTAGCCGGCATCCTGTGCAAAGGAGCCTCCCACTGGTAAAACCATACCAAATTACCAAATCCACTTTACAGACCATAACATAATAATGAATCCGCGACTGCTGGAAAACATATTAGTATCAATAACCCGACAGCCCTGTTTGAAGTTGGGAGTTGTGTGTCTCCATACTAATTGCATGTTGGTTTAGGACCAACGGCTCTTTAATGGTGTTTCTGCTAATTACGTTTGCATGTTTGTGTTGCCCGCGGTGGTGCTACTACTGCGAGGTACGCGGGTTCAATACCGATAGGGGTCAGTGGGACCAACAGCTGCTTCATCAAACATCTCTCTCTCTCTCTCTTTATTGTACTTAGAAAAACGCGATGTCAACTATTGCAAAGGACTATGGGCAACATTGTATAAGCTTCGTCCCCACCGATGAACACATATATACGGGTTACAGATACGAACGGGTTGAGCAGGTTATCAACTGTAAAGTAGATCCTGTAGGTGAAGCCACAACCTGAGCGTTGAACAAAGCATACAAGATTTTATGACGATACGTCACTCGAACGGTTAGCTCAGTTGGTTAGAGCACTGGGACGGAACGCCAGATGTCGTGGGTTGCGGTCCCGTATCGTTCATAAATTTTGTTTTTCAAATTTTATTTGTTTATAATCCTAGAAGTGAGGGTGAGTCACTTCAAAAACATAACAAATTGTTTAGGTATTACTCGTCAATAATGCGTCAACGAAAAAAATCTTAATGTTTTGAAATATTATTGGAAAATTCCTATAAAACAGTTTTTTTTTTATTATCTACAGAACAACGTATGTCAGGGCAGCTAGTAACATATAAATTTTTGTGACAATGAGATAATACGCTAGGCTAAAATGAGCTCCCGGATGTATGGTCACGTGGGGTTCGAAATTTAAATCACTTTGCCTCACGCTCGCAGCAAAAAGCGTTTTTGCTGCGAGTTTTCACATAGCGATAGCGCCCGTTTAGTGCTGGTGAGGTGAAAAGTCTTGTATGCAACTGTTGATAATTAGGTATTAAAACACTCATGTGATACTATTATCACACGAGGCGAAAATGCGTGTTTTAATACCCCTTATTACACAACAGTTGCATAAATAAATAGTATACTTGCTACTAATATCTAATACGGCTCGCCATTACTGTTATGGTTTCTAAAATATTCGCGCCTACCCTCACAAATGGCGGTACAGTTCTGTCGTCTGTGTAGTCTCGTCTCACTGCGACCTCTGTGATCAATTGTTATTGCAATTTGCCCCATTAGATGGGCCCAGAAATATAACCGGCGATATCTAGCTGCGGTAAACCCCTCACCTACTCCTTCGAGAACTAATAATAATTTTGTATATGTGGGATATTGGTATTATTATTATATTTTATCTGCGGAAGACAAAACATTATTAATTATTTTTGTCTTAAATTTTATTTATTTATGCTACATTACAAGACAAAATATTTACCTACATATTTTTCATAAGGAGTCCTGAAACCCCCCGAAAACGAGATCTGGAAAGGTCTTGAAACGTCGGGTTATCTAAAATAAAAATGTAAATTTTACGCAAAAATCGAATGTAAAAACACAGTTAAATTACACGCGTTTTAACCCTTTAAAAGTATAATAAACTTATCTTTTTCATAAAATAATCGACACTAACGTAATAATATAGCCGTTAGCGCCATCTATATGCATTGTTACAACAACGATATCTCTACTATCCACTAGTAGATGTCGCTCTCACCAAACATGGCCGAGTCGATACAAAGTCATGCATTTTTGATTCGGCGTTCCCATGGCAGCTCGCGAGATTGGCGCCGGATGGAAGTATTAACTATTCAGTGAGCCCTAACCGGTTTTGTTAGATTGACTAACAGCTTCCCGCGGGGGCGCGCGTGTGGAATATCTTAATTACGTTTATTATGGCGTGGATTGACCGCGCGGGGAATAACTGCTTGATTTTCTTACCATCATTATTTATTCAATACAACTCACTTGAATTTTTGATGTTTGCGCCTGTTGTAGTATGGTTTCGTGTTAAATTAGATATGGGTTCCCATACGGTCTGTATTTCTTAAGATATTATCCGATAGCCGTTGTTATTGTGTAATTTTGTACATTAGTATGATATTATAGTGATTGCAAAAGGATTGAGCTTTTTATTAGCTTCACCTTTATGTATGTTTGATTATAACCTACTCATTTCGGCACCATTTGGACCCTATTTAAACGGCCAGATTTCGTTCAAAATCCGTAGATTTATCGATGACCAATGACAATACATTAATTAGATAAAATTGTTACATTTTTCAATTTATAAGAATTTTGTCTATTTATATATTTTCATCTATCGTCGATAAGGCAGGAATTGATGTTAATTTTAAATTTGAACCAAAGCGTGTTTTTTTAAACTTCTTTTGTTATTTTACATTATTTTATCTATAATAATTATTACCCACATTTACAGTTATCGAAAAAGGCCTCATTTTGCGCCCGTTCTTCTCAGGTCTAAGGCGTACCCTTGCTACATTCACATAAAAATCAAAATGGTTACCAATTTTTCATATTTGGAGAAAAGTTACTAGTATTACGTCATATCCTTAATCCGGACACCAAACATGTTTCGTGTGAAATTTGTTATTGATAGTACTTAATAAATAAGTTTTTTGCCCAACACGCCACTTGTTAAAAAAACCACTTGTCATATATAATTTTCAATTTAAATTTAACAACCGGGACCCTCGATAACGCCCCATGATTCGATCTGTGTGATAAACATAGCGCGTCATTACCGCCGCCATTTGTGAGGGTAGGCGCGAAAATTGTATTGATATTAACGAGCGCGCACTTAGCGTTATCGATTCCGATGAAAGTCATTTTAATTTTAGATAAATTGGGTCACGCTGAACTCTTTGTAGACAAATACTTGTGGGCGGATGAGCCTGGATTTAACTAGATAATGTGTTTATAGAAAAATGTCTCAATGGGCACTTTTAAGCCTAAAGAAATTCAATAATTAATACTGATTTCATAAGTTATTCCACTTTATAAATCTACACCACCAGCGTGTAGGTAACAGGACTGTTTCTTTAAAAAAAAAAGTGTGTGTGTACTTATGTAAGCACGCAACAAGTTATACTTTATTGGCCTAATTAAGCAAAAATCCTTAAAATTATTCATTCCTCGTGCTATTCTACGTTTGTAGAAAGAACAATATTGTAAAAATCTCGCAAAGTTGGCTTTGACGATTAATTATTAAATAATGAATACGGCTGTGTGGGCTTGAACCCTTTGCCTGTCCTAATAATGGACGAAGAAACCAAAAAAATAACGAATGTCGCAAACGTCAGAACATTTTAGGAACCAACTTCACCCTGTTACTTTTGGTGTTACAGCGATGCGCGCGCATCTTAAAATTTCACTCTCATAATTTTTTCATAACGCGCTTAAAGTAATGTATAACTTCAAAAACGAGAAACAAATTTGCAATAATGTAAAAAAAAGTAACAAAATAACAAATAGTGATTTTTTTTTATGAAAGAGAAACAAGCATTTGGGTCACGTGATGTTACGTGATCACCGCCGCCCATATTCTCTTGCAACAGCAGAGGAATTGCAGGAGCGTTGTCGGCCCTTTAGAAATGTGTGCCTACGCGCTTTTTTTTAAGGTACCCATGTAGTATCGTCCTGGAAACAGGGAAGCTCACTGCAAAGTTTGATTGTATGTGGAAGAATGTTCCATGAAAACCGCACTGCGAAGGAACGCCACACATCCAGATGGTGGGGATGATTCTTATTTGTGGCGTGTCGTGTGAAAGTGGGATTCGGCGGCAAGAATCAGGTGAAACAGCTCTTCGGAACACTCCCCATGATAAATGCGGTAGAAGACACACAATGAAGCGACGTCTCCTTGTGTAGGTTCACAGACACGACAGAAACCAGCGCCGCTGTGGTAGTCATATACCCAGCGTCCTATGCAAAGAAGCCTCCCACTGTTAAATGTATATTTACTTATACTAGCGTTATTTTGTAATTATTAATACATGAAGTTGTATGGGAACCAATAAATAAATAAATAAAGTGTATTTATTTCATAGAATTTTGCTGATCAAGTTTTGCTCGGGTAAAGTCAGGCGGCGTCACATGGCGTCTCGTAACTAACATAAACTACTACGTCGGGAACACTACTACAATATCGACGTAGGTAAACTCAGACGGAGCGTGGACGATCAATTTCATTCTTTTTTTCATAAAAAAAACTTTATCGTCATTTTGTTCGTAGGTAGGTACAGATTTTTAAACATATTTTCAAATTATAATGCTTTTCTTCGGATGAATAAATGATTTTAAAAATCAGTTATTGAACGTCAATAACTTATGATGTATATGTTTTTTGATTTAGAATGAAGAATGAAAAAAAACATTCCCTTTATTAATAAGTATAGGTAGGTGCCTAATTATATTATGTCCGCGGAACCCTTGGTGAGCGAGACCGACTTGCACTTATCCTTTTTTTATCTATATTAATGTAAAAATTCACCTTTCGCATGTTGTTTGTGCCCAAATATCCGAAATTAGTTGACCATCAGTCTTTCTATGCTATCCACTAGATGGCGTTACTGTGCATAGAATTTTAAATCCAGCCACTCGAGACTCCGTCTGTAGTTTAATAATGGCACGAATGTATTCAAAGGCTTTGTTGTCAACCGACCGATGCACCAGATGTACCAGCGATTTATGATCTGTACCCCTCTATGGACACGTAGCCGTGGATAGATAGCGCTATTTACCACACTTGATATATAATATCGACATATTAGTAGAAACCTTCTAGATATGATGTTCAAATTAGAATAACTTTTTCAATGTAGGATTTAAATCGCCAACCATTCGAAAAGACAAGCATCGGACCTCGAAATTAAAAGGGCAAGGTAGCTAGCTTTTTTTAAATAAGGGACGAGACGAGCAGGATGTTAAGCTGATGGTAATTCATACGCCATGCCCATTACAACGCAGGATTCTTGAAAAACCCAAAATTTCTAAGCGGCCCTACAATCATACATAACTTAAAAGAGTAATAAGTACTTACTCTATGGTTCTGTGTTTGCCTTTATTTGTTGCCATGTAATATATCTGGAAGAGGAAGGGAATTTCCAAAGCCACAAAGACCCAGTAAATACGCGCCCTCATTCGTAATGTGGTGCTGGAGGTGCATGTTACGAATACCCTGGACAGCCAAACGCACCAATGCATCTTTCGCAGCTTTGTGTCCGAACGCTCCTCTCTGTCAGCAGTGAATTCTCACCTATTTCAGTCACATAATGAGGAGGAGAGATGAGAGCGTTGATGAGCTGATCGTGGTTGGGTTTCAATAAGCAAACGAGTCCGCAGACGTTCCTCTACCAGATGGAGCAATCAAATCAAATCAAAAATGTTTTATTTCGTAGGTTAATTGCATTACACTTGAAATAGGTAATTTTTTCATACAGCTCGTTCGGAAGGCAGGATTTTCTTAGAGAAGAACGAGCAAAAAACTCTAAGGATGCTCGTTTCAAAACAGAATTTGATTTTAATTTACAAATTATTTCAATTATAATATATGCAAAGTCATACAACCGAAATACTCAAGATCAAGTGAAGGCTCCACCCTCGACTAAGTTCTGCTCGGTTGCCAGATATACAATAGACCGATAAGGGCACCGATGGGGGCAGATCAACACAGCACCAGCATCCTCAGCCGAGGATGACCACTACCTGTTCAACTAGTACATACCAGCTCTCTTACATATACAACATCATCTACACCAGGGCTGGTGTAGATGATGTTGTATTGAAAGCCGTGGAAAGCAAAATGTGTAATAAAAATAAATTGAAAACCGCCACCATTATGTGTACCGTAACTCATTACGTGACATTAATGTCTATAAATACATCCATTTGCGATATTTCCCGCAGAAATTTATCCTCATATTAATTGCCCCCGTGATATTAGATTTGAAAGCAGTTCGGTCGCAATAAGGGGTACTAAAATGATAGGATTGTTGACATAATTAGTTACATACATAACTAGACAAAACCCAAGTCTGGCAATATTTTCAAGATTAACAAACTGTCCATAAACTTGTACTGTTTTATTAATGAACACAATGAAAAGTTACTCCAAGTGTAAAATTACTTCTCCCTGTCATGTAATTCTGTACTGAAAAAGGTAAGATAAAGACAAAAAGTTTAAAATTTGAAATCACTTTACTTTGCGTTTATTAACGTATACAAAAATAAATAACTAGTTGAAGTTCTTTTTAAATTAGGAGCCCTGTCCATAAACTGTCAAACTCTAATTCAACCTCCAAAAACACATCTTGAATTTTATTATGAAAGAAGGGGCGAACTTGGTCATCAAAATAATGCTAAAAGTATGGAATGGATGGAAATATCAATCTCAGATCGTAATTTTTCTATGATGAATGAATATAGTGGGCGATCGAAAGCCACTTTCGGATTATTAGCCGCTTAGCGGTGTTGTAGTTTTTTAATTATAAAACGGGAGAGGAAGTTTGTCTGTTAATTCCCGTTTAGTGGATGGGATTAAGTGAGGCTTAGCGGACACGGAGCGGTGTGCACAGACAGACGGGGAAGCACGTTTGTGCGCAATAATTAGTATGAAACTTTTATTTACTTTTAAATTTTTTATGAAGGGGAAGGACTGATATAAATATAAAAATGTAAATATTAAAAACTGCTACTTACAACAACGACATAGCACTAAACAATTATAAAAAGAGTAAGTACACAAGGAGTATATTCACAATAGTCTTTATAGTATTCCAGAAGATTTATAACTTCTACTTACTACTAGTTTAAAAAAAGAGTTACCTATGATACTAGTTCGGGAAGTTTTGGCGCTATACAACGAAACGTGCGGTAAAATTTGTACTTATGTGTGTATAACGTTTAGTGTAAGAGTGCTTAATTTTAACTTTCTGACAGTGTATGCACTTGCAGTCTTCGTAGATGGATTCAAAATGAATTTCTACTAGGTAGCTTCACTACAACAAATTTCATTTGCTTTTTGTCAGATCTACACAGATTTTAGTAGGCCGTTTGACAAAGTAAATCACAACATCCTCATCAAAAAACTTTATCACTAAAGATTCACTGGATCACTACTACGCTGGTATCCAAGGCAAGGCAAAGAGATAATTATGGTGAATATTTCTATATGATATATCTTATCTACCAAAAAGACTTTAAATTCTGTCCGTGATTCGTTACAACTCGCAGCCATTCTTTACTATATCTGGCGTTCCACAAGGCTCGCATCTCAGTCCTATTTTATTTTTATTTTTTTTCAAATTCTTTGATTATTTGCAGGCGATTTGAAATTTATCTATAACTAATCTGGCGCAAAGTCTCGGGGTTCGGCTAGTTCTGGTATATACAATCGTTCTACCATAAAAAAGAACCATTAATAACCTAATATAGCTACGCGACATTTCAAACAACCTTTCCCTGTGAAAGACCGGCATTAAAACAGCATTATTACAATCAATATTGCCAACTCCAAATGGCCGGCCGGTCTATCGGAGCAAATCTGTAAAACCGGGACCGATGTCCGGCAAACCGTGAACCGGCATCTGGGTTTAATGAGGCCGGCTTGATTTACGACCCGCTCGCCGGCCGGACGGAAAAATTACTGAAAATCGCGTTTAAAGCCTGCGATTGAGTGTTTAATGTTTTTTCTGCGAGTCTGTGATTGTTTCACGAAACTCTGAAGAGACTTTGATATTTGTTTGTATAGTTATATTTTCTTAGTGTTCTATACCAGAAGAGTGAAAGAGAACATATGGAACCCTATTGCTAAAGCTCAACCTATACAATTCTTGTAAACTTTTAGTTTCAATTAGACGAGTTTTAATAATCTATCGCTGTTTTTGGACGGGGGTGGGCTAATACCATCAAGTAAACCCTATGATGCTTCGTTAGTGGTTGAGATATATTAGCCGGCTATTATTATCAGCAGGCTGACTAGCTGAATAGTTATCACCACAACTTTGCTTGTTTGATGGAATTTATTAGTTACACACACCGCCGCCCGGACAAATCTACTCTTAAATGTAGCCGCGACGATGTCAAACAATGGCGGTCCCCCTTACACGCGCGCTGTTCCCGCGCGATAGCCGAACTTCAAACAATTTTACGATGTAATGCAATTACGTGTCACAGAGCAGCTATATACAGTATGCGAAGATGTATCTCCCTCTACTTCTATACTTTGATATTATCAGAAAAAATAGATAAATAGATAGTACGTGAGAATAATCTAACATTTTAAAATTCATTTTCCAGTAATTTACGTTTAAATTTAAAAGTTTTATAGAATTGCCTAGGAATTCGAGGACTTGATTTTTATTCAAGTTTAGACAAGAATTACATGCAAAAATAGAATTAAAACCCACGTTATTTTGACTTAGGATAATAAATTAATATAACTATACTCTGAAATTTAACAAAACAGACAAAATTTTCGTACATGTTTTCGCGATAATTGCCAGCTAATATAGTTATCAAATTGCTAAAGGATGAAGAAGTTATATTGATTTGCAGAGAAAAGCGTATAGTTTTCGGTATCTTTCAAAAAAATGTTCATAGAAAGGTGTAAAAATATCTAAATCGTTTATCTCGCTATTAGCAAACATTTTGCAATGAAATGATATCTACGCTCGTCTTTAAATATCAGTCATTGTTGAAGCAGTCGTTGTTAAACATTTTCTAACAGAATAAAATATGAACGGCAATGTTTTCATTTACGTTTAGATGAACACAATTAAGCTTTTAAAAAAAATTAAAAGAGGTACAATTAAATACTATTACATCAAGCCTTATGGAATATAATAACTATATATTTTTATCTTTGGAAGGCTCTTAATCGCAAGATGTCGCTTAAATCTGTACTATGGCGGCGCATTTAACTGCATTTCTGTGAATTAATATCGTACACGATTTACATATTGTAATCACGTTAATGTGTTGAACACGACGTATTATATATAAAATTATCTGAGCATCTTTATCCTCTCGTCACTTCATATCCCATTATACCAGTATACGAGTACATACTGTATTTTCTATTCTGTGACTTTATTCCTTCTAGCGCGAGCTAGTTGCGCGGTCTTCTAACTTAACGTATCGAGTGCGCAGTTGAGGGCGGGCGGGCGGAGTGGCCAGCTCGGAGCGATTTACCCTATTTTAGGGTAATTATAGGATCCACGTTAAAATGTTCTAGTTATTAGATATTGTTGAGGTGAATATTTTTTTAATAATTTATTACTTACGTCCTGTGAATCGAGCGTTTAGCCGAACAAACAAGACTTAGATATTATGTACCTTCATTATTTAAAGTAGGTAATCATAAGAAAGGGTTAAGATTTGATTGTTTGTTTGCAATGTATAAACTCAAAACTAAGCCAATTTCGAAAGTTCTTTTACCCTTAGAATTCAACAGTTAACATACGTTGTGTTTGATTTTAAAAGAAACATGTTAAATTCTCTGCTAAAATTTCAAATAATTGCCATTGCAATGCCAAGCGAATCGAGTCGATAATGTAATTGTAGTGTTAATGCTTTTGTTTACAGTGTATAGTTGTAATAGGGTTACAAATTAAACCAAAAAATTGGATATCCAGCCATTCTTAATTGCTTTCTTGTCTATCGTATGATTATCATCAAGATGAGGTAGTTTTAGTTTTCTTTTGGTTCGTTGAAAAAGTCTGTGCAAACTGATCACGGTGATTCCAACTGCGTGTCAGAAAAGTAATTTTCTTATTTTGATAGAGCATGTTAGAATAATAATAATAATTTTAGACAGAGAAACGAAAACCACATTAAGGTTAGTTTTGTATGTACCTAATCACGATATTAATTATTATTTTATATCAATTCACTAGCAAATATTGAAGCAGAAAAATGGTCGATTGACCGAATGGTGAGGAAAAGATGATCTCGAGGATTAGGATACGAGGATCAGAGGAAAATTAGTAAGATTCAAGTATATGTAAAACCAACCCAATAAGATCTTAGTGACGTTAGCACCAGGAATAAACTTCAAAAATCGCCAATCAAAAATATCGTTTGCAAAGATAAGTTAATGTCTCGACGGGGTGGGGCTATAGCCTGTATTGTATCTGGCAGCACTAGGGCGGTAGGCGGCACTCGGCCCACGGAAATGATCAGTCTATTGCGAGATACGGGCGCGGTCGGTTGTATCTCGCGCTCCGCTACCCTTTCAATAATGATTATAATATTCTGTGGCTGACAGTTCATATGTTTCTCTACATCACCAGATTGATTAATGGTCTTTGTATTTGCTTGAAATCAACTTGGTCTTGATTTGTGACAGTGTATTTTACAATCTCCAATCTTCGGACTCACTTTGTGGTAAGTGATTGACTCTTCGCAGAGATTTCGATTAGATGAAGAATATTTAAATGACATTCTTATTTTTTACATTTAAGTTAATGGAAACTGAAGCCGAACGGTGTAACTTGATTTTTTAGTAAATAGCAATATTATAAATAAATACAGTTCTTCATCCAAATTAAAATCGTGGTACGTTGTTGAATGATAATGTAGAAACTCTTTTAACACCTGTGGTAGTATCACAGATTGTGTTTGGATAATAATTATTGTCGGATGTAGGTATATAAATATACAGGATGACCCATGTAGATCGGTCAGTATGGGCAAGTCTGAAACTCTCAAAAAGTCTCAGTTCTTAGGAACCATTGATTTTATTGACACCAAAAAGGGTATTTTCTGATTTAAAAAACTAGTATTCAGTTAGGGAACCGAATCTGGAATTAAGAAATAAAATTACATTATTTCCATTTCCAAAATCGATTGTGTAGGTTTTAAGCAGTATTACTATCTTAATTGAATTAAATGTACTGTTTTTCATATCCTTTAATTTAATTTAGTAGGTGTTGCAAATTATAACCATGGTTTTAATTCAACAATATACTCGGTTAGGTAACGATTTTACTAATTGTGTTTTTTATCTTCAGGTAATGATTTTGTGCTTAAACTGCCTCGACGGTTGCTTTTAGGTCTTCAATGTTGTTGCAGCATGTTCTTTCCACTTTATTCTTAAGTTACCCAAAGGATAATATTATAATCTAATGGGGTTAAATTCTTCGAACCATTCTTCTTCTTTTATTTTTCAAAACTTATGTTCGATTCCCGAACTGAGTAGGTACTAGTTTTTTTTTAAATATATGAATTAAGTTTTTCTTGTCAATAAAATCAATGACAGGATTCCTAAGAATAGGTCTTTGTGTGTCTCATAGCTTCAGACTTGCCCATACTGACCGATGTACATGGGCCACCCTGTATATATATATATATACGTTAATGAATGGAATATTCCGTTATAAGAATTAACAACAAATATTAGAATATCGAAACATAAAACAAATGAAGGACAATTTATTGAGAATGGATCTCTGTAAAACTGTTCTGCCCAGTAACAAGTGGACACTCTCCACGGAGATGTCGTATTAACACATACTTTTTCATTTTGGGCAGTTGAGTGGAACAATCTTAAGGTGATCACACACTAGTACGTTGTGATACAAGGGTGGAGGTAGGTTGTTGCAAACGATCTGCCATTAACAAGCCCGAGCTTAAGCCGAGCGTTTTTAATGTCACGAGAGAATTCTAAAAATTAAGAGTAAAATTCGAGCAGTTACGAATTATTGTTGTGTTCTGCACGGGTTAAAGATAGATTGCTCAAATCGTTGACTTATTAATTTAAAACTAAACTGCAAATGTATATATCGAGATCGTAAAAGAAAGCAACGCGCTATGCTACTGGGAGAGTTTCTTGCGCCGTTTCTTCTCTGTTATTTCTCACCGGGAGTGATAGTAGTGCTAGTACAGTTATAAAACATGGCGTACGAGGCTTTATTAATACAATCACGGGGACTGTGAAGCCGATATTAATACCATATTTATACTGCATAAGAGGGCTATTCACGCTATTTATAATCTAGGTCATAAAAGAATCATTGAGAGCAAAATAAAAAAATAACCATTTTAACCGTTGCCTCCCAATATATTCCTGATAATTTTATGCACATAGGTATTTATGCACATTACTGAATTTGCTAGAAACAGCGATAATCACAATGCCAACACTGGGAACAAGCATAAACTTTTTATGCCTACTACTCGGTTAAGTCGGGTTACTAAGTCTTTTGTTGGGCGTTGTATTTGCTTTTTACAACATAATTCCAGATAATGTACAAAACAAATGTGTTACGACATTCAAAAGCATTGTCAAAAAACGTTTGTGTGGTAAAGTTTACTATAACATAAATGACTTTCCTAAGGATATCATAGGTTGGCAATAGAAACAGTACGAATAGTCAATAAAAAAGCCAGCCGAGTTTCTTACGCTCTTCTCTTCAGCATCTGTGGCATATTTTTTGATGTAGTAGTTTATTGACGGTTCAATAAAAATATTTGAATTTCAATAAGTATTATTATGATTCAAAAACTAAATCTTTCGCATATGTTTATTCCTCATTAGAATATTAGTAAGATGCGGAAAGATTTGCTCCAGATTCTGTGTCTGAGTCTGTCTACGCGACCTCTATACCCGCGTTTATGCCGACCGTACCCTTGTTATATTTTACGAGGGCGCGTGCTCAGTAAAATATCCGCGCCCATATCTCGCTCAGCTTGTACGGAGGTCACATTTAAAATTGATTATCAAAGGGTCAAACGGGGCCATATTACCTTGCAACTCTCTACATTTACATTTTTAAATAGGTATCTAATATACAGTGTGTTTCAACTGGGACAGTATGGGGAAATCCTAATCCAGAACATATACCTACATAATCTGTATATATAAGAGATTTCCACCTATACAGGATGTCCCAAGGTTATGGGAATATAATAATAAATAGAATAATAAATAAAAAAAATAAGAAATAGAAAATCTTTAAATGCAGAATTACTAACTTTTAAAAATAACATAAAGTCTTGTTTCAGTAAAATACCCTATCTACGATATTTAAGGTACTTTCCCTTCATGTCCCATAACTTTGGGACATCCTGTGTATTGACTCACCACTATATCTCTGGAACCATAAGGCGTAGAGATTTGAAATATGGTAGGAATATTCCTTTCGCCGAGCAGAGGTCCGCTAAGAACGGATCTTACGAAATTCCCCCCGGAAGAGTTTTTTTTTATTATGAACAGAACTGCGTGTGTCGGACCAGCTAGTAAAATATAAAGTAGATTGCATTATATTTTTAATAACGTCCCAAATGACATTTGAACCAACAAATTGATAATTTGAAGTTTAAAAAACAATAATATATCAAAAAAAAAATTATTGAAGTAGGCATTACTTTGCGGATATCTATAATTATTATACAAATGATTTGAGTTTTCTTTCGTGTTAATTCTGCCAATATTTGTCTTTAAACAATTCGACTGAATTTGGTAGTAGTCGGTAATAGTCTCGTGCCAGATTTTGGCGAGACAACACGTCCTGAGGATGCCTGGTGTAGAGGCGAAACAAGTGTCGAATTGTTTAAAGACAAATATTGTCGGAATTAACACTAAAGAAAACTTAAATCATTTGTATAATAATAAATCAATAATATTAGGTATAATGGAAAAAATTGTTGGAATTAATAATAAGAAATTTTTCTACCAAATTTCAAGTTGCCTTTCCAGAGATATCGTGATCAGTCAATGCATAGGTGGATATAGTATGTTAACTTTATATCGCTCTGTTGCATACTTTATTTAAACGACAACATTTGATTAGAAAGTACGTTTCACTAAAATAGTGTAAAATTGTGGTAAATAAATTACGATAAATTGTAATTAACAATGTTTTTTTTTCTTTTCAGAACCAGTGCAGCACTTAAGAATAACGAACAAGAACAGAATGAAATGTGACATCCATCACGGTATCAGGGAGTACCGGATTAAGTCTAAATCATCGAAGTTTGTGTGTTATAAATAGAAATATTATCAATTGTAAAAAACACTATATATTTGACAAAATATTAGTGAAGGATCATAAACAAATCAAATATAAACAAGATGTTATGTTATTAAAGTGATAACCCTCACTTCTAGGAACGATGCGGGATTCGAATCCATATGCCCCACTACATCTTGTATTTGCAACACTTCTTTAACTTAAAATAATGTAAAACTTTGAAATCCGAACTCTCTAGGACCCATTAGATTAACAGACATTTGCAATTAATCAATTAATTTAATTAAGTTGCATTAAGTGCCCACGTGCCATACCATTGTACCCGTATTCTGAGTCCCAAATCCTTCAAACTGCGAAATAACTGTACTAATCCATTTTGATAATAGGTACAAAACTTTTTCACGTCGATCCACGTTCTAGGGCTCTGTAAAACGCAGGTCCGGCCACACATGGAGTATTGCTGTCAACTCTGGTCTGGCGCACCCCAGTATCATTTCGAACCATTTTACCGCGTGCGACACAGCTGCTCTATTTGTTGGGGACCCAGTGCTCTGTCGGCTCACTTGGGGTTGTATAGAGACGTCTCTTCATTGTGTGTCTTCTACTATCGGCTGTACGTTCGGCCTGATCCCTGCCGTTGAATTCAACCTTCGCACGACACGGCACAAATTAGGATATCATCCTCACCATCTGCTTATAATATAGATTAAGTTGCCCACGTGCCCCAGTAATACAACTCAAAACGAACTATAGCGTAGATTGCCGTGATACTACATAGCATTGTACCCGCATTATGAGCCCCACATCCTTCAAACGGCAACAAACAAACAAAACAAACAGCTGTACTAATGCATTTTGCTAATAGGTACCGCACTTCTTCAATCCAGCCCACATTCTAGCGCTCTACAAAGCAGGTCCAGCCACATATGGAGTATTGCTGTCATCTCTGGTCTGGCGCAGTCCAGTATCAGCTCGAAACATTTGACCGCGAGCAGCGCAGAGCTGTTGGGGACCAGTGCTCTGTGAATAGCTGGATCACTTGGCGTTGCGTAGGGACGTCTCTTCATTGTGTGTCTTCTACCGCATTTATCACATGTATCCCGAAGAGCTGTTCGGCCTGATTCCTGCTGTCGAATTCAACCATCGCACGACACGGCACAACTTAGGATATCATCCTCACCATCTGCTTTCTCAACTTTCTTCCACGTACTACCAAGCTGTGGAATGAGCTTCCTTGAACCATAACAATAAACTGTAATTTAAAAATCCTGCTTCACTATTTAGTACATATTATATTGTTTGGAAAAAAAATATTTATTACAATATGTAGTTGAAAGATCTAAATTTTTGTTTTAAGTTTTAAAAAATATAACAAAATTCGTTTATTGTCCCTTAAAGTCGTAATAATGTTTTTATTTTTGTATAAGTTAAAAAAAAGTAAGTTTCTTACAACACCAATCGAAGAGTTGCCTTGTATGTAGAAAGTACCAATGCTTTTATGGATATTCGAAATATCCCTCTATTTATTTTTTATCAAACGCATGGTGTTCGCTTTTATAGCAGTATACCCGAAAATTAAAAGATTTGTTATATTCAAGGCATATTATACAAGAATATGTTAATGTTACAATAGCCTGGTCAGTTTTTTGTAATCGACATTAATTCTATTTTTGTATTTCTGACATTTTATAGTATCAATATTTAGAAAATTCTATTTTAACTATGTACTTCGAATAAAACTTTTTTTATACTACTTAGGAATGTCTATTTTTCTTGTAACCTGTCAGATATTTAACTTAATATTGTTTTTATTTTCAGGTAGCTTCGTATCGGCAATATGTTTTTTCTTGCGTTTTTTCTGTGAACTCAAATGGACCACATTTTGGACGCAGGAGAAATAAACTACAGAATTGAAAGAAGTTCAAGCTATTTCCGTTCTTAATTCATAATGATTGGGTATTTATTGTTTACTAGTTCTATAAAACTACGCTTACGTTTATTATTATATGTAATAAATATTCAAATTTAGAATGTTACAGTTCTTTTAAGATTTAAAAATATATTAATGTTAAAATAAGGGTATGCTAAGCTATGATCAGCTAACGCCAGAACTATAACAAACCTAACCTTTATAACGTACTAAGCTAGAGGTCCCGGGTTTGAATCCCGGTAGGTGCAAGCATTTATGTGATGAATATGGATGTTTGTTTCCGAGTCATGGATGTTTAAATGTATTTATGTATGTTTATATGAATTTATGTATGTTTAAATAAGTATATTGTATTAAATATATCATTGTCTTGTAACCCATAACACAGGCTATATTATATTATATAATATAGCCTGTGTTGTGGTTTACAAGACATGGTTACACGACAATAAGCATATGCTTAACTTGGGGCAAGATAATTTGTGTTAAAAGTGTGTCAATATTATATTATTTTATATATTACTAGCTGACCCAGCAAACGTTGTTTTGCCGATATTAAAATCGCGATACAAAAGTAACTGTTGATCGTAGATGGGTGAAAATTTGAAGTTGTAAGTATTTTTTAATGCTGACTCATAATCAAATTTAAAAAAAAAATTACAAAAAATTAAAAAAAAAATATCGTGTGGACCCCCTTAACATTTAGGGGGATGAAAAATAGATGTTGTCCGATTCTCAGACCTACCCAATATGCACTAAAAATTTCATTTCAAGCCGTTTCGGAGGAGTTCAAAGTTTAACACCATGACACGAGAATTTTATATATTAGAGATATAACATGAATCTAAAATTGGTGAGATCCGAGATTGATGTTTCAATCAATTTGATTATTTTTGGCATTTTAATATCCGATATATACCTATATAATGTTTTGTCTTTCGTCAATCTATCAATGGAATCTCGTAGATATTTTTATTGTAACAGATATTATGTGTTTTCTTGGAAAATAAGATTAACATATAAAGCTGCGGATTCAGTATGTATTGACTGGTGACAAAATCTGAAGTTTATCTTTTCGGTCTTCAGTAAGGATGGTAAAAATCATGTTTATCTCACAGACTAGTAAAAAAGAAGGACTCCGCGTCGTGATATTAGCAAGTGAAGCACCTTTATGCTAGTGTGTGTGCGGTTACGGGGTATACCAGTTACGCAATTTTTTCTCCCTGAAATAATCGTAAATCCACAAATACTTTTATATTATTGTTTTTACACTTAGTCACAACGCACCAAGGCATTTTTAAAATATTTTATTGCGATGCAAACTCATCTGCCACAGACGATGGCAAATATCATAATGGCGGCCGATCGGCTTGTATTTGTGTAAGTGTTTGCGTGGGGCTATGTATTTACACGTTTACCGGCTTGTTTTGGTGCCTCACTGTTTTGTAAGGTGACACGGAGTCTTTATTTTTTTACTCGTCCGTGGTTTATCTGTATGTTTAGAAACAAACTGCCTACATTTATAAGATTACGTTATGTAGTTTTGCTATCCGGCGCTAGATGCCGCTATTATAAAATATCAATGCACATGAGTCTGTAATTTTTGTATGTTATTTACGAGCCCAAGAACTGAAGAAAGCAGATTCCAGATGAGTATACAAAGCCGTACCCTTGTCATTCTTCTGGCCTGTGTGATATACGACTGGACGGAGAACTGATAAGGGCACGGTATGTATAATAGCGACGTTGGAGAGAAGAGAGCCCTTCCGTCTTCACAAGAACCCGTTAGCCATTTTTGTATACCGGCCAAATTCAAATTCATTTTCGTTCATGATTTTCTCAAATGCAGCGGAAATAGTAATTAAATAAAATGCACCTTATTATTGAGTTCCAATGAGAAGAACGAAATATCAATGAATTTTATTCCAACATCATTCAACCAAAATTTAAAATAGACGTAAATTATGTATTTTTTGTGGATACGTTTTTTGTATTCATTTATTCTCATTGTTGCAGCTCAACCCAAAGCGGTTTAAGATAAAATTCTATGAAAACTCAACGAATTTTTTGTCAAAGTTTATTTAAATTTAATTACAGTGCCTATTATAATGTGACATTTTCTTTGATGGCTTTTTGTCATCTTGTAGGTAGCGACACGATCCTGTTCCTGTAGAAATTAAGGGAATTCTGATAAAAAACGCGACAAGTACTTTTTAGTAGTCCTCTAAATATCTTGATGTTAACATACCAAATGTTAAAAAGTCGATTCGACTTTGTTTATTTATTTTGTATTTATTGATTTTAAAGGAACAAACAGTTATATACATATAAATAAATATAATACTGAGACCAAAATAGTCCCATAAATTACAATTCAAAAATAGAAAAATGTAAGCTTTCGGAATAAGTACAGTGTTAAGATACATAATATTATATAACATTGAACTAATAAAAATATAATTTTACCAACTTTTATTTAATAAAGAATTGTGCATATTAATTCGTTTTATTTATCTACTCTTCCAAAGAATTCTAGTAACTAAGTAAAGGTATTGTGAACGAGACGAGCAGGACGTTCAGCTGATGGCAATTGATACGCCCTACCCATTACAATGCAGTGCCGCTCAGGATTCAAACCAAAAATTCTGAGCTGCACCACAATTGCGCTCGTCACCTTGAGACATAGATGTTAAGTCTGATTTGCCCAGTAATTTCTCTAGCTACGACGCCCTTCAGACCGAAACACAGTAATGTTTACACATTACTGCTTCTAGTAGCTAAGTAAAGGTATTCTGAACGAGACGAGCAGGACGTTCAGCTGATGGCAATTGATACGCCCTACCCATTACAATGCAGTGCCGCTCAGGATTCAAACCAAAAATTCTGAGCTGCACCACAATTGCTCTCGTCACCTTGAGACATAAGATGTTAAGTCTCATTTGCCCAGTAATTTCTCTAGCTACGGCCGCGGCGGCCTTTTGACCGAAACACAGTAATGTTTACACATTACTGCTTCTAGTAGCTAAGTAAAGGTATTGTGAACGAGACGAGCAGGACGTTCAGCTGATGGTAATTGATACGCCCTACCCATTACAATGCAGTGCCGCTCAGGATTTAAACCAAAAATTCTGAGCTACTTCACGGCAGAAATAGGCGTCGTTGTAGTACCCATAGCGTAGCCGTAAGACCTCTATGACTCATCTAACGTATTCTGGCGATTAATATAACACTACTAATTAATATAATAATTAGCAGTAATGTGTAAATAAAAAGCAGTACCTAATGTTTAAACTTTACTGTGTTTCGGTCTGAAGAGCGCCGTAGCTAGTGAAACTACTGGGCAAATGAGACTTAACATCTTATGTCTCAAGGTGACGAGCGCAATTGTACTGCCGCTCAGAATTTCGGAGTTTTCAAGAATCCTGAGCTGCATTGCATTGTAATACATAGGGCGTAACAATTGCCATCAGCTGAACGTCCTGTTCGCCTTCTGTCTGGTCTGTTCTGGGTCTCCGCCAATTAGAGCAAGTCTGCATTGCGTCTCGTAATATAATTCTATATGATAATACCTTGTCTGAGAGAAATGATGCATAAGAGAGATATTATACACAGAACAGGTAAAAGACACGGACTAGTAAAAAAAGGACTCCGCGCCGTGATATTAGCAAGTGAAGCACCTTTATGCTAGTGTGTGTGCTGTTACGGGGTATACCAGTTCCACAATTTTTTCTCCCTTAAATAATCGGGTCCATATTGGCTCACCTAAAGTTCTTTACCCGAAATTGTTCTTCCTAACTATGTGTAATCCGAATGATCATTCTTCCTAAAAATTTTCATCCTAAAGTTTTCATTCATACTATTTGTAGTGCTGCCGGCGATGCTCATAACACTAATGTTTCCGAAAATTGTAATTAATAACATCATTAATGTAAATATATTCAAACTCCTACTGTTTTTTATCCACACGCTTTTATCCCTAAACATACTCACCATAATATTTTCACTCATACTCAGAAAGAAACATTTATCATGTGTAATAAAAAATATATGTGGGTAGAAGATGATGTTTATAGTTTTAATGATTATTATTGGATCTGGTCAAGATCGCCGGAGCAGGATGGATGAGGGCAGCACAGGACCGATCGTCATGGCAATATTTGGGGGAGGCCTTTGTAGCAGTGGACGTCTTCCGGCTGAAATGATGACTACTGCGGCCGGGCAACAAACATTATTTATGTTCTAACTTAACCTAACCTACCTTTTGTTTCTGAAAAAGGATTTGGATTATTGTCATTTTATATGAACAGAATTATAAAATATTTCTCATTGCAATCACTAACTGTCAAAGTCAAACTTCATAAAGAGATTATCATCAATACACCAATAAAAGTGATTATTTGAAAGCTATAGCCGCTAATATTAAACTTATTTAATTGAAATGTATATATGAAAACATGTATTAAACTACTTGTACCATGGTACTATTACTCGTATTCTTATATGTTATACCAACATGTTATGTGAAAACAAAGTTACGCAAAATTAATGTATATAATATTGATTATTATGAATAAAAAGAAATCTAAACAAAAAAGATAAGACTTTGAATAATAGTATAAAAGATGGTTATGTTGAGAAAATATAGGAAAACAAATAAAAGTATAATAGATGTTTATTGCTACTGACATTATGAAGTTGAATGCCTCGGAATTATTAACATTAGAGACAATTAACATTAGGAATTGTGATTGTTAGGATGAAAAATCTTAGAAAGAACATTTTCGGATCTCCAATTACCGGAGTTGAAATTTTAGGTGCACCCTAAATAATCATATATCCACAAATACTTTTATATTGTTTTTACACTTTTTCACAACGCACAACGGCATTTTTTAAATATTTTATTGCGACGCAAATCTCATAATGGCGGCCGATCGACTTGTATTGGTGTAAGAGTATGCGTGAGGCTATGTATTTACACGTTTACCGGCTTGTTTTGGTGCCTCACTGTTATGTCAGGTGACACGGAGTCCTTATTTTTTTATTCGTCCGTGGTAAAAGACATAGCATTTAATTAATAATTATTTAAATTTGAAGTAAATAATAAAGGCCTATACAACCTAGGAGGGCCTAGCCTTCAATCGTCCACCGTAAATCAGCGGCCCTGAAAGGCTTTTTATAAAGCCAAGAGGAAATAAACTTTACGTGAGACATGTAATCAATCCCTAACTCTCACTCTAGAAACCTTTTGTCTTCAAGGAGAGGGTACGGTCTCGTCTATAGGTAGAAACACGACTACACTATCGCCAACGTAGAATTTTGCTCCGTCTTGAAATGAGGACATTTATACCTCAAATGAGCTATTAGCTATTAAACATACTCCGCTTTAATGCCTAATATTCCTTAAGGTTGCGCTAGTCGGTCAGTCTTCCATACAAACGTAGTATGGCGATTACTACCCTGATTGACACAAATGTACAGTGCTCCCAAATGAATAATGCGCATACAGATCTTCGCCACTTTTCGGCAACGGTCGTATTTCCCGACCGTCGGGAGACGATATCTATATAGAGCGGTAAATGCATAACTTTTGCATAATTTAGTAGAATTATATTACAATAATAATAACAAGAGGGGTGTGTAATAGGAGCTCTATATAATTCCACATAGACTGAACACGTGTAATCAGCACCAATACTTAAAGACGACTGATCACTGACTGTTTTCGTATTGTGAACACATGATTTAACTCCTATCTCTTCCGCACAAGGTGCAAAATGCAAGTGCATTGTTTAGGGCTCTTACGATTGAATGATTCCGGGAATACGCCCATTAGCGAAGATCTGTATGCGCATTATTAATTTGGGATCACTGTACACCACATTTAAAAAATTATTAGAAAAAGTAACATCGGTCGGAGAGTGCAGTAATAATAGGCTATATTCCAATTTATAATAACAATATTTAATTTATATTTATCCAAACAAAACAAATCTCATATCTACGAGGGGCGGTCAAAAAGTTCGCGGAATGGCGGGGTTGGCGGGGGTGAGGTCGCTCCTCCAGGTAGCCGCTACTTGAGTAACTCATAATTACTATATATGCCAATTTCTAGCCTAATTGGGTCATTAGCTTTCGAGTTACAAACGAGTGAACAAGTAAATCGGGAACAAACTAGCCACTATGGAGAAAATTGAACATCGCGCCGTCGTAAAGTTCCTCACCAAACAAGGAAAAACGCCTCAAACTATTTTGCAAGAGATGTTAGCTGTTTACGGAGACTCTGCTCCTGGTAAAACCATGATTTACAAATGGCACGGCCTTTTCAAGCAAGGAAGGGAGTCAATTGAAGATGATCCTCGACCTGGACGGCCCATTGAGGCCACTACGCCGGAAATCATTGAAAAAGTTGAAAAACTTGTATTGGAAGACGGAAGGTTGAAGAAGAAACAACTTGCAGCATCAGTTGGAGTATCAGAAACCACAATTTTAAATATTCTTCATCAACATCTTGGCATGAGTAAAGTGTGTTCAAGGTGGGTCCCGAGAATGCTCACGCCGCTGCAAAAACGTGAGCGCGTCAACTGTTCCCGCGAGTATTTGGACCGCTGTGGAGAAGTTAGGGAAGAAATTATGGCCCGAATTGTAACCGGTGATGAAACTTGGGTTCACCACTATGAGCCTGAGTCAAAGCAGGAGTCGATGCAGTGGCACAAAAAAGGCACACCACCCCCAAAAAAATTTAAAGTGTCGCAATCGGCCGGAAAGATCATGGCGACTATTTTTTGGGATACTGAAGGTATTCTTTTGATCGATTATAAAGAACGTGGTGTTTCTATAACGGGAGAGTACTACGCTTCCCTATTGGACCGATTAAAAGAAGCTATTAAAGAAAAAAGAAGAGGAAAACTGACAAAAGGTGTACTCCTTTTGCACGACAACGCGCCCGTTCACACGAGTCATGTTGCGACGGCTGCCATTCATCGATGCGGTTTTGAACAACTACGCCATCCACCCTACAGTCCAGACCTGGCCCCTAGCGATTTTTATTTATTCCCAAAGATGAAGAAAGAGCTGCGTGGAAAAAAATTTAGAGACGATGATGAAGTCAAGTCGGCGATTTCGGCGTATTTTGACGCCCAAGACAAAACCTATTTTTTCGACGGTATTAATAAGTTATATGCCAGATCCCAAAAATGTATTCGTGTTAAGGGGGAATATATTGAAAAGGAAAAATAACATAATGTATCATTTCATCTTTTTTCCCAGTCATTCCGCGAACTTTTTGACCTCCCCTCGTATATTTACAATACTATGATAACATCATATTGGAACTACCATTATGGGGAAGTGTACCAAGAATACTGGCAGCGCTTAAATTTTGACAAAAAAAATATTATGACTCAAAATAATACAACCAATTTTTTTAAGTATTATTTTTATGTATAGGTTTAAGCGTTTTACATGACAAATGCATTGCTGTCAGCTGTCACCACAACTTAAATCCGTAATGGCGGACATGTACACGGCTGTCATTATAGCCCGCGGCTGTTGTTGAGAACATGAATTCACAATTAATTATTTATACATACGCCAATAGCAAATATATTGATTGCACTATTTATTTAGTGTTACACGCCTCTATAATTATTAACAGGTTTTTATCCTGATGCCGTTTTTTTTATGACAATAAGGGACGAGACGAACAGGACGTTCAGCTGATGGTAATTGATTCACCCTGCCCATTACAATGCAGTGCTGCTCAGAATTCTTGACACCTTGAGACATAAGATGTTAAGTCTCATTTGTCCAGTAATTTCACTAGCTACGGCGCCCTTCAGACTGAAACACAATAATGCTTACACATTAGGTACTAGTTCACGGCAGAAAATGGCGCTTTTGTGGTACCCATTATCTAGCCGGCATCCTATGCAACTGATAAAAACTGGTTCCTGATGCCGTTTTCCAATATCTCGAGAAATTCAAATATCATTGTCATTTTAAAAACTAATTTTCACTTACAATCAAACAGTAAGTGATGTTGAATGAATTTCTTTGTGCAGTGTATTGAGGTTGATATAACATAGGATAATTATAGTGCCGGCAAGAGTGGTCGTGGCCGCGTGCTTACAATTTTTTTAAGGCGACACTAAATGCCAGCGACCTTGAGCGATATGAGTTCACGGCTGCCGGCCCGCTATCTATGTAACAAAGCCAATATTTTCAAAATTATTTGGTGGAAAACAGTTTATATGCTTACAATCCTCGTTATTCACTACTGATCTGAATAAATGAACCTACACAAAAAAGTACAAGCTATAAGAATAACTTTTCTGAGAGAAGTACCAAAAAAATGCGTCACACCATGCCAAAAAACTTGTTTAACTTCAAAGAAAAGTGGTAGTTCATAACGGCTGGGCAGTGTTAACTATAACCAACAGCAAGCATTAGCAACCTACAAATAAGACTTAAGGATATGTGTAACAGGATTAAGTAGTGTTCATAGCTCCAAATGCTATTCTTTAACCACAAAACTTGTCTAAAAACACAATGTTTGCGTGTTTTCTGCTTACTCTTCGCCTTAAGGCTGGGGACCAAGCGAACGGCCTTGAGGAATCGAGCGGAGCTAGGTTACCTCTCTTGCACAAGATAGCCATAGCTTTAATTCAGAATTAGAAGCATTCTTAATTTATTACAAACATTATACAAGTTTCTTTAGAAAACTAACAAAATTATGTCATGTTAAATAGTATTGTGCATAATTAATATTTTTTTCCTACAATTCTTATCAAGATTTTATGATTAGCATGGCTCCAACTGTAAAAGGTAGGGGTAGATTGGTGATATTTTTTCACACTGTCTATAAAAAAAATGTAAAGAAAAAAATAATTTTGTCATATTGTGTTGATAGAAATTATTTTTGTAAAAGTATAAGTTTTATAAAAACGTCAAGAAATGATTTCAATTTTGCGCTTTTTTTATTACTTATTATGAAATATTTCATATTTATGACGTTTCGTAACATTGATCATGGTTCATATTATATTGGATGTGTAGCTGTACCTACAACCAATATTAACATCAATTAATACAAATGTTAATATCTAGCTTGTAACGTAATACCTTACGTAGCATTATAGATCGTAGAAATATTAATCGTACATATTAACTGTAATAAGCGTATGCCAAAAGATTCGTTCTTAAAAGAACATTTTATTTTATATACCGTAATATTAGCTCCTATAAGAACCATTTCATAATGTCAAGTCAACATCAAGTCATAGAATCATGCAGATCACCAGTAGTCATCTCATCGAAGTATAAGCATCGTCACGTTCTCTCGAAGACCGCAGATATACGTGATAAACTCCGCGTTACACAACCTCACAGCAACCGCACAGCGTACTTCTACTAAAGCGTCGCGGGGTCGATCACTATTCATTAAATTTTTATCAATGAGCGACAGAGTGGGTGCTCAATGCTCATTGACATCGGATGATCGAGGATCGGCGTGAGTTTACACAAGCGCTCGCTGGCCGGCTTACTGCGATAGCATTAGTTTTAGAGCGAGATAGAACACATAATATTATTCTCAATTCTTATTGAATGAAACGTTTAACTATTGGTCAAAATGTTAGTTTTTGTATTGGTGTGTATTTTGTAAACTTGTAAATATTTTTTAAGTAACAATTGTAATTGGTTAACTAGTTTTAAGGATTTTGTATATATTATATCGTGTAACTGAAGTAAAATATATCTTCCACATATTCCTCACACTCTTCATACTACTCAAGCAGTTGTTTTATTTAATGTCCAAACACCTTACAATGTATGCATCTTACAGTTTATTTGATTTAAAAATGGCCGTTGAGTTTCTAAAAATAACATACAGTTCTTCTCAGGAGCTGCACTTTTTCCGAACATATTGAGGTAGATTCAGTAATTTAATAGAAATATTTATAGTGACGAATGAAAAGCGCTTAGCTTAAGTTTAAATGAATAAAGTTTATTTAACTTTGACTATAATACAGTTAGGCCAGCCCTATTGCTAGGGGCATAACCGTCTTGCTTACAAAGTCCAAACGAGCTAAATATTATACAAGTTTCGAATATACACTAGATTTCCTTCCAGAAAAATTAAAAAGTTAAATGATATCTGAATGGGGGTCTTAGCTCAGTGTCTAACAATGAAGAAATATCTTAGTAACAAACTTATAACAAGTCCATCGTTTCAACTTTATACTAACTTATAATAGAAATGTAACGCCTGCGGTCAACAAGACTTTAGGACTCAGTGTGGTTTTGCTAACAATAAATGAAAAGGCGGTATATTGATTTTTTTTATGTATTTGTAATATTATTATGATATATTATCTTTATGTTAAAACATAAAGCGAAAACTTTGTAACACTTTTTTAAAATATAGCACGAACTGATGAACGTGAAATTTAACACAGTTAAAGTTTATATGGAGAAGAAGTGCATTAAGAATTTTTTTCTTATATAAATTGCCTCATCATAACACACACTACTGCTTGAATGACACACAACATATACAGTTCGGGGTGAAACTTCGGACCGTAGTAGGAAACACGGGAAACTTCGATCGAAACTTCGTTTTGCGTCGAATAAGAGTAGAGCTAATAGCCTCTAAAAAGCTTGGTGTACTCAGCAAGGTGAGACAGTACTTCACCTCAAGTCCACAACTAAAGGTTATGATTTAGGCTCTAATTCGGCATCACATTGAGTACTGTTAACCTCTGGGCGGGCGCTCCCACTAACAGCTTCTTCCATTTGATCGCATACCTACATCGAAGAGCGGGTCGAATCATTGATGATTAAGTCATCTCCGATCGGCTTGGTTCTTTGTCGTTGCGTAGAGATGTGGGTTCTCTCTGCGTCTTACCGCATATTACAACGGGAGTGCTCAGAGTAGTGTTTCGGGTTGCTACCAGCGGCCGAATTCCACTAAATGTCTAGTAAATTATGTCAAAATGTGAAATCCACTTGCAAAGTCTGGCATTCTACAATAAATTACTTAGGGAGCTTCAAGGATAGAACATACTCCCAATTTAAAGGCATTGCATTTCTTTATGTCATGCCTCCCTGGTGTTTCAGGTGTCCATGGGTGGTTGCTTCACAACTTCCCACTAAGTGAGCCGCTTGACATATCTTATATAAAAAAACTCAAGTGGTTAAATAATACGCTCACAAATTGTGTTACATACTAAGCTAATAAATGCGTGTTATTAAGCTGTTATTTTCACATGTCAAACAAACATTTTTCAATTTGCTTACTAATATTATATTGAAAATGTATTTCGTAATTTTAATGTATAATACTGTATAAAAATGTATTACAATTCTCCTTATATTTGTTAATTAAGAACAACAAGAACGTACCAGTTAAGCTCTCAATGTGCAATGTAGCAATGTATATGAGAAGTAATTTTGCTAATAATAAATGAAAAGGCGTTTTTTTTTTTAGAATTCGATTTAGATTCTGGCGGCCTTACAAATACACTTGCTATAAATGTATACTTGAGTATAAACCAAAAATATGAATATAAAATGTTGACTATATTGCTAGCTACCGTAGATATAAGATGAATAATAGATGCGTCAATAAAATAACAAAAATAATGTGACAGAGCCACATAAATTAAATTGGTATTGAGAGTAAGCGAGATACATTACAATATCCTACTATCCCTTTATATAACGTATATGGAAAATACATCCAAGTAAAAATTGCGCTCAATCTAAATAATTATTTTCCTTAAAATTCGCGATAAAACTGTATAAGTAAACCTACATAGGTACAAGCTACCACTCAATATTAAGGCACCGTATCATTAGGGGTGGCGCGCGAAGCTTGTTCACAATAGATCTTGCAGCCGGAATGCGCTAATTGGTACAGCCCTGGGGCGCCCAGTCTGTCACACAGCGGATGTGCTTTTTTTGCAGACTTCTTGGAGATGGCAGGGTTATAATGAAATATTGTGTCGTCTATGTATGTATAGATGTTTCTGACTTTGTATTCAAACTGTGCGAGTTAATATTTTTGTAGTACTGAATTCGTAATATATACTATAAACAACGAGTATATTTTACTCAATTATATACGACGAGTTCATAGTGCAATAATTTTGAATCGCGCAATACAAATTAAATAACTTGTGGCGGCGTCATGGGGCGGGTCGTTACCGTCACCAAGATATACAGTACGAAGGAAGTGATGCGCCATACTTGTGAACGGCCCGTCATCGAAAACTGTCTTTTTCGGTAATATGAATAATATGTATAATAAAATAATATAAATTAAAAGCCTTTTATTCCTACTAAACCTTAAACAATTATAAATTTTTTTCGTTAGAAACCTTAACTTAAGTTCTTATAATATCCCTCTATTATATATTTTTCTCTACTGTAGTCTTAATTGTCAAAGTCGTAGTATCAACATCTCTTTGCAAACCTAAATATGTATGTGACTGTTTGTTTCTAAATAGATATAAATATGTTAAGTGATCACCGCCGCCCACATTCTCTTGCAGCACCAGAGGAATCACAAGCGCACAATTTTTGACCGATTGTATGTTCATGAGCACATTGAGGAATTTTCTAGAAACTGTGACATGCATAATGTTAACACGAGGAACAAACATAAACTTGTTATGCCTACTACTCGATTGGGTCGAGTTAGTAAGTCTTTTGTTGGGCGATGTATATGCCTCTACAATATGATCCCAGAAAATGTACAAAACAAATGTGTTACGAAATTTAAAAGAATTGTTAAAAAACCGTTTGTGTGGGAAAGGTTATTATAGCATAAACGATTTTCTTAATGACACCACGTACTGGGAATAAAGCGAACACCCTCAGGCTCTTTAATTATAAATGTTTATTGTACGATATTACATTGTAATACATATTTTATATTTAAAAAAAAGCCCGCTGAGTTTCTTGCGCCCATTCTTCTCAGGTCTGAGGCAGTCTCTTTTGAATGGGTGGTAGATCTTGACGTTCAATAAGTGATTTTAAATAAAAATATTTGAATTTGAATTTGAATATGTATATAGTACAATAATGTAAGTGGTGATCGCTTACGCTTCAAAATTTATAACAAAAGCAGGATTTTCGATCACAGGATTATCCAGCCACCGCAATTTGCGCTCATTCAAGAGCGATGCATAGACCAGCTATCTTACTACAAACCATGGAAATTGACGAACCATGACTCCGGCATAAGCAATGACATTTTTTACAGTTTGATACCCACACACCACTCGACAGGAATCAACAATATAAAATCAGCATCCATTTTCAATACAGAACATCCATTCAATATATTAAACACAAAAACTAAAAACGCATGGAGATGCCTCGTTTGAATATTTGAGGAGTGAACATGAATGGAGTGGCAAATATAAACTAAAAAATATTTTTTTGTGAATGAAACTATTCCGGACTCGAGAGCTTTGAAGAGATCTAGTGATGTGATGTTGTCGATAGATTCTTTAATTTCAAATTACTTACACGTAATTCTGCATTTAATTATTGATGTATTTTTTTGAATACTTTGCGATAAGTGATCACCGTCACTAACGCTCTTTTAAAAAATAATGCACATATAGTAGTAGAACTGACTGATTATTATTGAAAATTTAATTACGCAGGGCGATTTCTCTGTGTATTGTATATTCCTCCATTATTTATGGCAAGTAGTATCTGGGAACAAAAACCAATAACACAAGAAAGATCTTAGACCATGGTCACAGAATAAAGTGTAGTAAGCTTTTTAAGCTGTAAGATTTTGCACTTATAACGCCAAGTTTTATGGCAACACAGAACTTTTACTTAGGATATGTATTCTATAAGACTCAATACTATATGTTTAAGTATTGTTGACATCTTTCGAAAGAAAAAAAGTTTTATTACTATTTTAAAGTTTGAGTAATATCTTTCCGCTAAATTTCTTGCTATCTGTGAGAGTTATTTGGTGAAAAGTTACGTATATGTGTAACACACAGACCACAGTGACTGCGCGCTATTTAAGATTTAAGCCTAATTAAGATTAAGACCAATTTTCTGAAGATTGTGGTTGACGCTGTAATTACATGCACATGTATTTAGTTTATATGTTCCACTGAGATCTCTGGATTATATCTCGGTAGGTACATTATGCCTTTGGTTAGTTTAGAGCTCCTGGGCCAAAAAGTTACCAATGGAATTTTAAAACTGAGAATCCAATATCCGTCCGTTTATCAGTAGAGGCTACGATATAGCACTCTCTCGCTCTTTCTCTCGTGCAGCTTAGACAGCTGAATTTTGCAAAGAGTATTTCTTGATGTAGACGCTATGAAAAAATCATTAGTGAGTGATTAAGCTCTGCTTTGTATAAAATAAACTTCAAAAACGCGTCAGAGTGTGAGAAATCATGCAAATCATTTAATATAAATAATTATAATAATTAATCTATCTATATTCTATCTCTATCTATATATATATATATAGAGATAGAATATATATATATATATATATATATATATATATATATATATATATATATATATATATATATATAGATATAGATATAGAGAATGTATGTTTTGTTCCCTAATAACTCCCAAACTATTAGACCGATATCAATGAAATCTTTTGTAATAGATTCGTTGAAGCTCAAGAAAGGTTTACATATATAATTTATATGGCAAAACAATGTTTGCCAGGTCAGTTAGTATTTATTTAAAACATAAAATTTTTTCAATATTGATATGGTCAGTTATGACAGAAGGACCCTTAAGTAGAGACTAAATAAATTGACCGACTTGGATCTTAACTTTATATGGGAGAAGAACATAGTTGCGAGATTTGGCCTTTTTAACGAGTTATTTTTTTGATGTCATATATATTTTATTTTTAAAAGACTGTTAAAAATTACAAAGTGTTTTTTGAACGTGTAAACGAAACTTTAACTGTCTTAACTTTAGTCATTGCCTTGTTATGTCAATATCAATGCTACTTAGTTTAATTGTATGGTTTTGCTTTCTCTGTTCTGACTGCTATAACGAAAGGTGCTGTACATGTTTTCTCCTCTATCCTCTATCAGAGTTAAACTCAATATTAACCTCACAACTATCTTTTCTTTTCTGCCCTCATCTAATAGTATTATATTTAGTATGATGGTACAGAACCTTAACCACATTTAACTATTTTTTGATACGTTATGGTTCAAATAATATATAGCACATAAAATAAGGTCACACATAAATATTATCGACAATTTTATCGACACGCGTCAATCCCTCGACAATGATCAGGTGAATTTCGTGTAGATTTTTGTAGATATTTCGAGTAATGTAGATTCGTGAAACTGGACCGTACGTATTTATTTTAGCATAAACATTAATTACTATTTCCTTTCAGAGTATCTTTTCATTTTCGGTCTCGAAATATAGCGGGATTATATCGAAATGAACTTTAAATCTGACATTAAAACATGCAGAGCACTTAGATTCGCCTTATATTTACATTTTTCTAGAACGGAACTAACGAACTGACTCGATTGTAAGATAAACAATTTTTTTATTTTAAAGTCATATTATCCCTTACTTTTGGGATTAATTATACAAATTTAATTTGTAACGAAAATATATGAACGATGCGGGTTCTCGGGTTCCGTCCGAGCGCTCTTAAATTTTGGTATATCTTGTTCAATTCCGAGGTTGTGGCTACATCTACAGGATCTACTTTACAGTTGATAACCTGCTCAAACCCAACAATTCCATATTAGGAAATAGACATGAGATGTCGCTCTTTCAAATCTAAACAATTTTTTATTTTAACCCGAGGCGTTCCGGGGTCTCTAAGCCTTGATCACAGATCGTAAGAGCTTTCTTTAGAAATGTAGTGATGAAGCGAACTGACCCACCTTATAACAATGACACTATAATATTATTCGTCCAGATCATGTTTATTTATATCATATGAGATATAAGCGATCTGCTACCACCAAGCACACAGCCGGTCCAAGGTTTGAGTCTCCTTAAGAGATGCCCCGGTTGTATTTGCGGCCTCCACAGCCCACGTCCTATGTCGCTGGATTCGACGTACCAGCAGTAAGGCAAGTTATTAGTTGTGAGGGGGTATCCCGGCAAGAAGTAAGTGTCGCATGGAGACACAAGAAAATCAAAGCATCTCAAAAATATTAAGTATTTTTTCGCAAGAAATAAATTTAAAATGCGAGAGGAGATGGGTTGAATTAAGTTAAGAAAAGGTGGATGTTAAAAAAATATAAACAAAACAGTATTTTTTACATACATTCAAAACATACACACACATTTACACTTATTTAATATAAAAACGAATTTACGATGCAATAACACGTTACCAGATGGCCTAAAACGTAGCGTAATTCCAATACAATTAAAACAAAATACGTTTATTTCTCCCAAAGTATGTCATATAATAAAAATTAGTTACAGCAATAATTATTTCTAATAATTTTGAACTACATTTTGGAGACTGTAGCTCAAACAAGGCAGAACTATGAGGCTTATTAATTATCTTATGTAATTATTTTTCTTAACAATTTGGACTAAAATACATAAAATATTGTGTTTGCGTGTACGTTTCTAGCATTTTAGCATTCATAATGTTTCCCGAGAGCGTCATCCTCTTTATATTTTCCTTATTTTCTTATCCATTACTGTCCTAATCCAATTTTTTTTTCCTTTCAATTAGGGAACACAATAATATAGTTATTATAATGTTGCCCCACTTGCATTACAATCTAGCCTTAACTTAGACTAATAAGTAATTCTACTTTAACTTAAACTGCTAGATAGATTAAACTAAGAATGTGTCCATCACCACATTTCTTAATGTCTCTATTAAGGGGATGTCACTTTGTTCATGTGCCTTTTATAATATCACTATTTTTATAGTGTATTACACTAATTCACTAGCAGTCTTCTTACTATATCAGTGTTGTCAAGGAGCTGGATTGCCTCGACGTTCACGTGATGGTGAAGTCTATGTTGATGAGCTTCAGCTCATTTTTGGATAACTTTGTCAACAAACTCAATGTTAAGGTCCAGATGGAGTTCGCTGTTTCGAATGTACCAAGGTGCGTTTTCTTAAATAGCACTAGTTTTCTTTGTATCATTTTCCCATCTCATGCATTGTATGCCCTGTATTCTACTTTTTTTTAATTTATTTAGTGGCACGGGATGCAAGCCATGTTTGCTATTTAGATATCGTGATTGCCATACCATATTATGATTTATATATACCATTTTTTCCTTCCTTCACATTGCCATTTAAGCTAAGAAATTTCTTATTTTTCTAGAAACTACTTTTTTTGGTACTATATGTCTTCCACTCTTTTTGTTAGCCTTTTCCCCCTTTTATATTATAGTGTGACTCTATTTTAGTGTGACTCCTATCATGCTTCGTTCCATCGCGCCAATACCTCGCATCACATGGGTACCTTCAAAAAAGGACGTACACCTTTTCTAAAAGTTCGAGAACGCTCCTCCTTACCATGAGGTGACTCTTAACAGCTAGGTACCCGTCATTTGTCTTCCTCTTTCATAAAAAAGATTTTATAAGAACGCAGCTTGCTATAAATTGCTGCCATCAGATCTATAATACATAGATTTCTAGAACTTCTATTTAGCGTTTTTTTGGAATATGGAACAGAAGACACAGGAGCGTACGGGTGTTCTGCCGTTAAGTGATAACTGCCGCAAATGATCACATTCTCTTCTCCAAACACCAGAATAATAACAGGAAAGTTACCAGCCTTTGAAAAAGTGTACGCGCTTTTTATGATGTTACCCATATGGAATCGACCTGGAAACACCGCAGAAGAAATATATTAAATTTAAATGGTCATTATTTCAAATCCCAACACCACTCTCTAGTTATTTTCTCTTTTACTCTCCTTCTCAAGAAAATGTAAGTTAATTCCATGTGATAGCTTTTAAGCCACTATGTATACAACCAACTTCTAAAGCGACAAGTCACTCAGCTCATAATGTAAACACCTGAGCCGTCCAGTTACACAAATATCTTAATTTATAGTTAAAGAAAAGTTAGCTTAACCTTCGTAAATTATATTGTATGTAATTTGAAGTCTACTTCTCTTGTTTTCTATGTACGTATTGTATTTGTACCAAATGATGGCCAAAAAAATTTTATGTGGCTTTTATAATTTAAAAGCGATGATGCGAAATTATTTATATTTATTATTATCTATACTATTAATATTATAAAGCTGCAGTGTTTGTTTGTTTGAACGCGCTAATCTCTGGTACTACTGGTCTGATTTGAATGATTCTTTCAGTGTTGGGTAGTCCATTTATCGAGGAAGGCTATAGGCTTTTTTTTTCAAAATTAGGGATCCGTAATAAAATTGCTATTTTGTAACACAAGGCGTAAAATCGAAAACCTATTCCGGGTCTAAGGTATTCCGGTATTCTAAGCCGGGTCAGGTACTTACATAATAAAACGCTGTTGAGATGTTTAGATTGAAATTCTTCCCACGACTCTGTTTTTTAAATGAATGACCCTGATTAAATGTAAAACGTAAAGATGATACTAAAATGCTCAGACTAAGTCTGCTTAAATAATGGTTATCTGAGTTTGATTGAGAGTGAAAGCACCAGCCAAGTACGCTGTGGATACCCTTTGCCAGATTCAGAAGATATCTCAATTCATCCATACATTGTTCTTAAAACCTAACAGTTTTTGTACATGTTGCACTTTGCTCTTTGGAGGAGGCCTTTGTCTAGCAGTGGACGTCTTCTGGCTGAAATGATGTACGATGTACCTCTGTAATCAATGATTGTTACTTTAGTAGAGGTTTACGTAGGCGCTCTTTAAGTTAAAATTAATACTTAATAATTAGTGTTATCAAAAACTGTTAAAATTTGTTAAAATATTATCACTTGAAATAAATTAATACTATTACAAATATCTTTTGTGATCAAAGTAAATATGTAGGTATATTAAACAACAAAAATACCAAGTCACAAATTAGAATTATTTCAACTGTATTTGTATCTCATCCACAAAAAATCAAATGGCATCTTTATTTATTATTCTGAGAAGTATAATACGAATTTTCAAAATCTTGAAAATTTAAATGATTAAGTCGTTAATACGGAAAAAGGTCTCATTCACTTTGAAGGACTTATAAGCAGGATTTGAAATATGTTAACCACGGATTAAATTGCGTTTAAGTGGTTGGTTTGAACGGCGCCGTGAAGTGTCGCTACGAGAAAATGGAAAAAGTTTCAAACAGCCCGCTGTATTTAGGTCATTAATTAATATACATTAAAACTTTAACAACAATAAATATTGGTTAATTATTAATGTACTAGGTGAAATATTCAATTGGTGCTCACTTATTTAACAAATTGTAAATAGCATTATTATAAGGCATTCTTTATGTCAGTCATAAGAGGAAGAACGTAGAACTGACATTACTTACGGCCGTTCCCAATAAAATCGTAACTATCAAAAATAAAATTTGAAAAACAACAAAATTTTATGAACGATGCGGGACTCGAACCCACGACCTCCGGCGTTCCGTGCCGGTGCTCTAACAAACTGAGCTAACCTTTCGAGTGTCGTTCGTCGATCGTTATAAAATCTTGTATGCTTTGTTCAGGAACGCCGGAGGTCGTGGGTTCGAGTCCCGTATCGTTCATAAAATTTTGTTTTTTTTCAAATTTTATTTGTGTATTAATCCTAGAAGTGAGGGTTATCACTTTAAAAACATAACAAATTGTTTAGATTTACAAGAGCGACATCTCAAGTCGATTTCCTAATATGGAAATATTGGGGTTGAGTAGGTTATCAACAGCTGTAAATCCTGTAGATCCTGTAGATGAAGTCACAATCTGAGAGTTGAACAAAGCATACAAGATTTTATAACGATACGACACTTTAACGGTTAGCTCAGTTGGTTAGAGCACCGGCACGGAACGCCAGAGGTCGTGGGTTTTTTATTAGTGTTTTAATCCAAGAAGTGAGGGTTATCACTTTAAAAACATAACAAATCGTAACTATCGTTGACTTTTCAGTTCCAATAAACTTATCGACGGTAGCTCACCTAATCCGTACACGCTGTCTGTCAATGGGACGACGTATAGCTTACCAGCGATAGAAGTTTTTATGGAAATTGCAATTCACGCGTCCCAACATAAGGCGATAAGAATGACTTATCGGGTATATTGGGACAGCTTCAGGTTATTGACAGCTAATTACTGACAGTAGAAGGTAGTAATTTATCTCTATCTGTAGATAGTATATAGGAACGGCCGTAAGACATTAACATTTTTAATTACTAAGCACCTTGCCAAAGTTGTTGGGTAGCAACGCTGTTACCCACAAAGCCGGATAAGCTAATCTGAAAAGTACAAAGGGTAGATCAATGAAAAGGGATCTTTTAGATCAATCGTAAAAGCGGGGCTTCCACAGGGTTCGATTTTAGTACCTTTTCTGTTTCTTATTTTAGACTTCCTATTTCTTGCATATTATGATAACTATGGAATTAGATTGTATTGTTTACGAATAATACTCTATTCAAGTTTTAACGAAACTAATTCATACCAAAGTTGTGCCTACATTGATTTAAAACTATTCTCCTTCTTTATGGTAAAAACAAAGAGTATTTAATTCAGTTTAGTGGCTAATTATTACAAGCATGTCGTACATAATAGTACTATAGAATTTTCATCAATACAATGCCCTACTGCTCGAAAATAGTGAAGTACCTAACATCTACAGTTTATCTGTTTGTAAACGCACGACACGCCACAAGTTAGGATATCATCCCCACCATCTGGATGTGTGGCGGTCCTCCACAGTGCGGTTTTCAAGGAGCTTTCTTCCACCTACTACAAAGCTGTGGAATGAGCTTCCTTGTGCGGTGTTTCCGGGACGATACGACATGGGTACCTTCAAAAAAAGCGCGTACACCTTCCTTAAAGGCCGGCAACGCTCTTGCGATTCCTCTGGTGTTGCAAGAGAATGTGGGCTGCGGTGATAACTTAACACCAGGTGACGCGTACAATCGTTTGTCTTCCTATTTCATAAAAAATGAGAAAAGATATGGAAATCCAGTTCGAATAAATTCCTTAATTAGTTAAAATTGTTTAAAAAAAATCTTAATTGACCCTAACCATAAATATTCACGTCTATTTGTCCAAATATATAATTTCTCTCTCTTTTTCTTTTATAATATTAAATTGCCTAAAGCTATATTTAAAATCGCTATTATTATTTTACTTTAATAGTTATTCATTTCTGCTAAACATGCTGTTTATTTTTTTTTTGTAAATTACGTATTTGTTGTAAATCTATTGTGTGTTATTTAATAAATTTATACCACTGGGAGGAGAAGTATTTTATATAATATAACTAGCTCACCCAGCAAACGTTGTATTGCCGATATTAAAATCGCGATACAAAAGTAACTGTTGATCGTAGATGGGTGAAAATTTGAAGTTGTATGTATTTTTTAATGTTGACTCATAATCAAACAAATTTTTAAAAAAAGTCAAAAAAAATAAAAAAAATAAATTCGTGTGTATGAAAAATAGATGTTGGCTGATTCTCAGACCTACTCAATATGCTCACAAAATTGCATGAGAATCGGTCAAGCCGTTTCGGAGGAGTATGGGAACGAACATTGTGACACGAGAATTTTATATATAAGATGTACAGTGTAAGAAGACTTCCTTTCATTTTTAATAATAGGTACTATGATAAATAATAATAATTTGTAGCTATTTTGGGAACGGCATGTATCGTGCTAAAGTTCCTCAGTCTGTCACCCTAACCACCGGCGGCATTCTGCATTTGTACAGTTGATAACCTGATGAATAATTGAAGCCACAACCTGAGAAATGAACAAAGCATACAAGATTTTATAAACGATACGTCACTCGAACGGTTGGCTCAGTTGAATAGAGCTCTCGCACGGAACGCGAGAGATCGTGGGTTAGAGTCCCGCATCGTTCATAAAATTTTGTTTTCAGTTTAATCCCAGAAGTGAGGGTTATCGCCTTAAAAAATCATAAAAAATAGTTTATGTTATACCATACCATACCATACCATAAAGGTACAATTATAATAAAGTACAAATATAATAATAAATAACTTTTCTCCTGAACTCTTGATTACAGAATATATATATAAAGTGCCTTTTTGTCCGTCGGAATTTTTGTCTCAATTCTAACTAACATGTGAAAAGGATCACAGATATCTAAAACAACAGTTAAATAGTGATATTAGTTTCGTTGCTTACAAAATTCGATATTGCGGGTAGTACAATATCGTGTAAAAATAGCAACGCGCCTCTTTGAGAGTTCATGTCGTCGCATGTGTAACGTGCTTAATTAGTAAATCCGGATCACATAAGGCGGGCTTACACTATGCGAAAGAAAGTGCGTTACATAATAAGTATTTCTTAATTTGTCATGCTTGCAGAATAATTATCATTACTTAAAGGCCGACAACGCTTCTGTGATTGCTCTGGTGTTGCAAGAGAATGTGGGCGGCGGTGATCACTTAACATACCCGTACGGTCGTTTGTACTCCTCTTTCATAAAAAAAACAATCACCAACTGTAGTGAGGTGTAGTCGTAGTTATGTGTGTGCAGTCAAAAGCTGTTAGTTTAATATGACAAGAATTGTTTTGTACAATAGCTGTGCACTGCGGTTTAATTCGTGTTTAATGTACAATACGCCCTGTGCTGCCCCGGGGCTTAAAAAGAATAGGGTAGTCCCAGGTCCAAGGGTGTCGTAAGAGGCGACAACGGGCTTTTTGTGGGAGAGTCACGCTGCTGTCTTATAACGTCAGCACAATCGGGCCAGACTCGTCCGGGTTACTTACCACACTCGCACCGAATACCGGCGTGAAGTAGCGGCCTAGTGCCGCTATGTTTCGCATAGGTTAGTGTCGAGGACCGGAGGCCATTCCCCCCCGTCCCCCCCCCGTCCCCAACAAAATATGAGAGCGGTATTTAAAGAGAAATTACCCCAGGAGGGTACCGGCTCTTGTAGAGCCGGAGAATCCCTCCCCGAGCATTCGCGCTCGGGCTGCCCCTCGTATTCTGGGGAGGGCACAGTACCGCGTATGTCACAGGACAAACAGGGCAGCAACACCACGGCACCCCGCTCCACGCTTAATGTGGACTTTTGTAACATCCGGGGAATTCACTCCAACTTAAACGCCGTCCACCACCACCTTGAGACGGTGCAGCCGGCCTTGTGTTTCCTTACGGAGACGCAGATATCTCGACCTAGCGATACGTCATATTTAACGTACCCCGGGTACAAAATTGAGCATAATTTCATGCCTCATGCCGGGGTATGTGTGTACGTTAGGAAGGATATCTGCTGTCGCCGTCTCGGCAATTTTGAGGGTAGGGGCCTGTCTACTCTCTGGCTCCGCGTAGATTTAGAGGACCGCGTCCGCATCTATGCGTGTGTCTACAGGTCCCATAGTGGTAACGCAGAAACGGATCACCTCATGGGCTGCGTTCAAGCGGCATTTGATGACGTGCTTGCTCAGATCCCCTCCGCTGAAATCGTAGTCTTGGGTGATTTCAACGGGCACAATGCCGAATGGCTTGGATCACGTACCACAGACTACGCAGGGCGATCTGTGCATAATTTTGCATTGGCGTATGGTCTGTCCCAATTGGTTGAGTCGCCGACGCGGCTCCCGGATGTGGATAGCCACATGCCGTCCTTATTAGATCTTCTGCTGACTAGACATCCCGATGGTTACCAGGTCTCTGTCGATGCCGCTCTCGGAACGTCCGACCATTGCCTGGTCAGGAGTGTAGTGCCTATCCGACGCCAACGTCGCAGACCACCAGCGACCCGCCGCGTTTGGCACTACAAGTCAGCAGATTGGGATAGGATGCGTTCCTTCTTTGCATCCTACCCTTGGGGCAGGGTTTGTTTCCCTTCGGATGATCCTAGTGCCTGCGCCGTTGCAGTAGCCGATGTGATACTGCAGGGCATGGATATTTTTATACCAAGCTCACAGCCCTGGTTCGATGCGTCAGTTAAAGCAGCATCTGACTGCAAAACACAGGCGTATCGAACTTGAGTTGCGGCGCTGGGCTCAAAAGATCCGAAATGCAAAGTTCTGAAGATGAAATATAACCGTGCCTCCAGATTTTTTAAGCGGCAAATCGCCCGTGCGAAATCGAAGCACGTCGTCAAAATTGGCGAGCAGCCTTCCAGTTACCCGACCGGAACACGCAAGTTCTGGTCGTTGTCGAAAGCTGCTCTTGGTAACTTCAACCAGCCGTCCATGCCGCCGTTGCACATGAGGAATGACACCCTGGCCCATACGGCAAAAGAGAAAGCCGATCTCCTGTGCACTCTTTTTGCCTCCAACTCGACTCTTGACGACAACGGAAAAACACCGCCGACCATCCCGCGGTGTCAGAGCTCCATGCCTGAAGTACAGTTCCGACAGAAAACTGTTAGGCGAGCTCTGTTTTCGTTGGACGGCAGGAAGTCGAGCGGGCCGGATGGCATTTCTCCAATAGTGCTTAGAACGTGTGCCCCTGAGTTGACGCCGGTGCTAACGCGTTTATTCCGGCACTCTTATTCAAAAGGCGTAGTCCCTGATTCATGGAAGTCAGCCCTTGTCCCTCCGATCCCAAATAAAGGAGACAGTTCGGATCCGGCAAACTACAGGCCTATTGCTATTACCTCCCTACTCTTCAAAATCATGGAGAGCATAATTAACCGCCAGCTCTTGGTATACCTTGAGGGTCACCAGTTGATCAACGACCAGCAGTACGGCTTTCGCCATGGTCGGTAGACTGGCGATCTTCTGGTATACCTAACACATAGATGGGCGGCGGCTATTGAAAGCAAGGGGGAAGGCCTGGCAGTTGGTCTGGATATAGCGAAGGCCTTTGATCGTGTATGGCACAAGGCGCTCCTCGCAAAACTTCCATCATTTGGGCTTCCCGAGAGCTTATGCAAGTGGACCTCCAGCTTCCTCACTGGGCGCAGCATACAGGTCGTTATCGACGGTTATTGCTCGAATCCCTAGCCCGTGAACGCTGGAGTGCCCCAAGGCTGTGTGCTATCTCCCACGCTGTTTCTGCTGCATATCAATGATATGTTGGACACCGCCAACATTCATTGCTATGCAGACGACAGCACTGGTGATGCCGTATACACGGGCCATGCAGGTCTCTCTCGGGAAAACGTCGACCAGTGCCGGGAGAAACTTGTGTCTTCTATCGAGTCCTCTCGCGAGAAGGTCGCGGAATGGGGTAAGTTGAACCTTGTCCAATTTAACCCCCTGAAGACTCAAGTTTGCGCGTTTACCACTAAAAAAACCACATTTGCCGTATCACCGCTCTTCGAGAACACTTCCCTTAAAGCCTCGCCTAGTATCGGAATACTGGGTCTCGAAATCTCGAGCAATTGCCAATTTCGTGGCCATCTGGAGGGCAAAGCCAAACTGGCTTCGAAGAAACTGGGCGTCATAAATAGAGCACGGCAATACTTCAAGCCGGCCCACATTCTAGCGCTCTAAAAATTGCAGGTCCGGCCTCACATGGAGTATTGCTGTCATCTCTGGTCTGGCGCACCCCAGTATCAGCTCCATCCATTTGACCGCGTGCAACGCAGAGCAGCTCGAATTGTCGGAGACCCAGTACTCTGTGAACGGCTGGATCACTTGGCGTTGCGTAGAGACGTCGCTTCATTGTGTGTCTTCTACCGCATTTATCACGGGGAGTGTTCCGAAGAGCTGTTCAACCTGATTCCTGCCTCCGAATTTCACCTTCGCACGACACGCCACAAGTTACGATATCATCCCTACCATCTGGATGTGTGGCGGTCCTCCAGAGTGCGGTTTTCAAGGAGCTTTCTTCCTCGTACCACGAAGCTGTGGAATGAGCTTCCTTGTGCGGTGTTTCCGGGACGATACGACATGGGTACCTTCAAGAAAAGCGCGTACACCGTCCTTAAAGGCTGGCAACGCTCTTGTGATTCCTCTGGTGTTGCAGGAGTGTGTGGGCGGCGGTGATCACTTAACACCAGTTGACCAGTACGCTCGTTTGTCCTCCTATTCCATAAAAAAAAAAAAAAAATACGGCGCCCGTCAGACCGAAATACAGTATTTACTGCTTCACGGCAGAAATAGGCGCCGTTGTGGTACACATAATCTAGCCGGAATCCTGTGAAAAGGAGCCTCCCACTGTTGAACTCGTGAACTCGTGCTTGTGGTGCCAGGTTGACCTGTAGTGACAGTAATCAAGACCATCGTGTTCATGAAGCATACTCGCAAGCAAGTACTCGGTGAAGTGCTTGGCAAAGTACTTGGTAAAGTACTCGGTATAGTACTCGTTATAATACTTGGCGAGGTACTTGGCTAAGCTCTCGGCGAAGTACTCGTCATAGTATTTGGCGAAGTACTTGGCACAGTACTCGGCATTGTACTTGGTGAGGTACTCAGCGATGTACTTGGCGAAAGTACTTGGCGAAGTACTCGGCAAAGTACTTGGCGAAGTAGTTGGCTAAATACGTGATGAAGTACTCGGTGAAATATTCTGCGAAGTACCTGGCAAAGCACTTGCACGAGTTTCGATAAGTACTTGGCGAAGTACTCGGCGATGTACTTGGCAAAAGTACTCGGCAAAATACTTGGCGCAGTACTCGGCGAAGTACACACCGCTTAATAGAAGCAGTGTTTATCAACTTACAACTGACCTGCTCAAAAGAAACAGGGGACCGGGTTGCCAAATAGTTGGCAGTGATGTGTCGAACTACTTGTCACTAACAATATCAATTAAAATAACGTAAATGCTAACGATGCAGAAGTAGAAGTACTTGTCGAAGACTTTGCGAATAACTTGTCCAAGTATTGAGTGTAACAATAGCGAAGTACTCGGTAAAATACTTGGCGAGGTACTCAGCGTAATACCTGGCGAAGTACTCGTCAAAGTACTTATCAATGTAAGTTTTTTTTGATTTCATAGGAAGACATACTTCATACATGCCACTGTTGTCACCGTTGTCACTTTTATCACTGTTATCACTGTTGTCACTATTGTCACCGCTGTTACCTGCACTTGAACTTGCACTTGCACTAGCGTTGAAGGTGAAGTTGACAGTCACAGTCACGTTCATGGCACAGTCTCTGCCACTGTGTCACTATTACGGTCATGGTCACGGTCACCGTTGTCACTGCTGTCACTGTTGTCATTTCTGTCACTTCTGTCACTGTTGGTACTGTTGTCACCGTTGTCACCTTTGTCAACGTTGTACTTGTACATGTAAGTCCAAAAAATTATTACACTGCACAATAGAAGCAGTGTTTATCAACTTACAACTAATCTGCTCAAAAGAAGAAGGGGTCCCGGTTGCCAGTTAGTCGGCTGTGATGTGTCAAAGTACTTGTCACTAACAATAACAATTACAATGACGATAATGATCCGATGTAGGCATCATCCGATACATCTGTACACCGTGAAGGAAGGCCTTCTGCAGTGTATCCTATTTTTCTTAATAGATAAGACGAATCAGCTATATTATATATTAAATTATATAAAAATAATATGTCCATATGGGTGCGATTTTATAATAGGTATGTTACGACTCAAGCACATCTGACCAATAACTATGTATGTAGTAACAAACCTAACTTGGATGACACCGACTTGAAAAATTACAATAATCGTAACTAGAATTAGATTAATTAATTAGATTGTATACAAATACGCAATTATTTTTATACTTTTTAGTGCACATTATATCTATTATTTTGGAATAGTGTTTTTGAAGTCGGTTGTTTTTTTGTTATTTTTTTTTATTTTATGATTTAATTTGTCTAAACATGTGTAGATATACAAAAATTTTCAATGCAGAAATGAACGTAAGTGCTTTGCAATTTGATTACAGACAGTTAGAGATTCTGTCACAGATCGCAGACTTACTGTAAGTCGTTAAGGAGTCCCATTGATCATCTTATTCGACTACGACAATTACTTGACCATAACCATGTTCTGGTAGATGACTTTAATATCTATAAAAAAGATTTGCTCTTAAGAATTGAAGAGTTCCGTTACTTTGTAATGGATTTCGTAATCAAACCTAACCAAACTATCTTTGAAGTATATCCATTCCAATAAAAAAAAGAATCAGTGAAATTGGTTGGCGAGATATTGAGTTATTCGTAAATTTATCATCCACTTTGCTATACGTATGTATACCAAATTTAAGACTTTAATGGTCTTTTTCATGGATGCCATTGTCAGATCTGGACCAAATTATAACCACATGGGAAGCACCAGCTTTCAAATAAAAAAAGAATTATCAAAATCGGTTCGAAAGTTTTGAGGTAACAAACATAAAAAAAGAACAAATCAACGAATTGAGAACCTCATCCTTTTTTGAAGTTGGTTAAAAAAAATTGACAGTTACTGTTTTAGTGTAATAAATTATATTTTTATTTTAAATGTGGCGTTACAACACAGAAAAGAGGGCAGTCACAAGTGTGACCAACTTACCTTTTTGTATCTTAGCATTGCTACAATTAGAACGTATATAAATCGTTTTCAAATAAATAGTTTATATGCAGACACGGCTTTAATTCTATGTACTACAATGTATAGCAAAATCATTATAGTTCATTCGCAGAAGGAACCCAAGAACTTTGCAACACTGAACCCATTGTAACTAATATTTGACAAATGGAGATTTAAAATTCGCACAATAGCGAGATCATAATACGGCCATTGTGAGTTTTGACTCTCAATCGGTGAGGTTACAGATTAAAGTACAAATGCACATTTTCAATAATGCCCAGATCAACGGTTTAGCAGATATGTTGCGGTGCAATATGAGACCTGGACGATTTAGGAAGTTCCTCATTTGTTGTCGTGGAATTTTATTGTATTATAAAGATAATTATCTGATAGTTATTGATCACCGCCGATGATACTCTCTTTCAACGCCACAGATGTTCACAGGAGAGTTGCTAGTCTTTTAGGTTTTTGTGGGCGCTTTATTTAACACGCTTTTAAAGTGAAACTTTAATGACATCGTCTCAAACTTTTTCGTCTGTGTGTTGCATATCGCGTTACGGTCGGGCGGCGCCTATAGGTCGCATAATATTGGATGCAATTGCATTCGGAAGAGTAGGTTCGAACCCCACACTTGATAAAGGTTTTTTTATTTTATGAAAATGTAAAGCATAATATATAAATTTGTTTTTTTTTCAATGCTGATATAATTACCTATGTTATTTTGTGAAAAAAAACCACACAATTGCTTTTTTTATTAGCTTGGTACTTATGAAATTATGTATCTACAGGTGTGTCTTCAACCAATCAAGTCGTAAATTTTTGTTGTAATTTTAAATAAAGTGATTCATGTGATGATTAATTATTTTAAGTTTTTTAACATCTTTATTTAAATGTTTTTACTCGTAACATGTGAAGTCCACTGTCAGACGTAGATCGGTAGACTTCTTGCGAAAAATGGACTGTAGAAGAGATAACTAGAAACTGACCTAATGACACTTGTCGCGACACTTAATCCGGTCCTTTTTTTAGTCCCATTGGTTCTGGCAGTTTTCCTCACTTCTTCATAATTCGCAGCGCATTGATTTGCGAGTTGCGAACTAAGCGACAATTTTGTGAATGAAGATTATAACTGTATCACTTTATAAAGAAATATTCTGTTATTGGAATGTCACGTGTTATATGAATATGTTTAACATTAAACATGATTTTGTAGTAGCTGGTCACTTGGGTGATCGTGCTTTTTTTTTCACGGTAAGTGCTCAAAGTTAACAGGTTTCTTGAGCGTAAGAATTTTTTTAAACAAATGGTGTTTTTTGATAAACATCAAACAAAACAAAATGATCAAACATGACAATTTTCATACAATTCACAATCTTATTAATTATTAATTCTTTGTTGCTAGTTGCCCCACTTTAGTTATTTTCAGACACCGATAGGATTACTACATTGATACACTTTTATTAATAAATAGCATGTACGTAATTATAAGCAGAATTTTTGTTAACTTTTTATATAAATGTTATTACTTTTGAGTACAAAAATTTACTGCATAATCTCTTAATAATTCTACAGAACCAGAACTGAGTGAGAGAGAACAGAGTGCTGCATGATTTCTATAAGATATATAAATTCTGTACAGAGTTTAGATGGCCATTTGTGATCCTTCCCATTAAAATTCAAATTCAATTCAAAAATAGGATTAGAATCACTTATTGAACGTCAAAAACTACCACCCATTCAAAAGAGACTGCCTCAGACCTGAGAAGAATGGGTGCAAGAAACTCAGCGGGCTTTTTTTTATATAAAATATGGATTACAATACATACATTTATAATTAAAGAGCCTGAGGGTGTTCACTTTATTTCCAGTCCGTGGTGTCATTAAGAAAATCGTTTATGCTATAATAACCTTTCCCACACAAACGTTTTTTAACAATTCTTTTAAATTTCGTAATACGTCTGTTTTGTACATTTTCTGGGATCATATTGTAGAGGCATATACATCGCCCAACAAAAGACTTACTAACTCGACACAACCGAGTAGTAGGCATAACAAGTTTATGTTTGTTCCTCGCGTTAACATTATGAATGTCACAGTTTCTAGAAAATTCCTCAATGTGCTTATGAACATACAGAACATTAACAAAAATGTATTGAGAAGCAACAGCCAAAATGTTTATTTCTTTAAATTTTTCTCTTAATGATTCTTTAGGACCTAGGTTATAAATCGCGCGAATAGCCCTCTTCTGCATCACAAAGATGGTATTAATATCGGCCGCACTGCCCCACAACAATATACCATAGGACCATTACTTCCACTTCACCAAATGAAAATGTCTGTTTAGAAATACTTAGTTTGTTTTTAATAAACGACGAAGATCTGTTGGACCAAATATAAAATTATTAATTCCTACATTTTAAAAGTCAGTTTAAAAGTAGAGGAATTAGTAAAAAAACTCAATCATAATTCATTAAAACTAAAATTTCTAAATTTAAAAGTATCAAAATAAAATGTCACCAAGAAATATTGTCAATTCTAAAAGATAAAGAATTAATGTTCCGACTATTAACGTTTGAAGTTATTCCATTATCTGTAGCAACTTAAGCGTTTTTCTTAAGCCTTAATTTGTTTCAACCATCGCTCTAAACTAGAATAAATGAAATAAAATATAATCCCGATTAATTAATTGAAAGGGTTTATAAAGAAGCTGGTAAGTTGTACTTAATCCGGGATGTTCCAGTTTCACCGCAGCGCGGCGGACTCTTACAAATCCAGACTTATTGCGAACTGACTGGTAGCTCGGCAAGTGGCGCGCGAATCATTCGCGGTTGCATTTACTCAGGATTTACACAGAGTTGCTTCAATTTACTTATAAAACATTTATAAAATAATTTTAATTTGTTCCACTATTCATTTTTAATGTTCTTAATGTCTCATTACCACTCAGTGTAAAGAAGATCTCCAATGGTATTTTTTTTAATTATAAAAAATATGTCTAATGTACTACGGGAATAAGAAAGGCATGTGCAGTGCGTATAATTCTAATGATAACGTGCAAAATAGTCTCAAATAGTGGAGGGAGTCGCAAAAAAGGGTGGAAGGGGAGTGTTCCGAAGAGCTGTTTAACCTGATTCCTGCTGCCGAATTCCACCTTCGCACGACACGCCACAAGTTAGGATATCATCCCCACCATCTGGATGTGTGGCGATCCTCCACAGTGCGGTTTTCAAGGAGCTTTCTTCCTCGTACTACAACGCTGTGGAATGAGCTTCCTTGTGCGGTGTTTCTGGGACGATACGACATGGGTACCTTCAAAAAAAGCGCGTACAGCTTCCCTAAAGGCCGGCAACGCTCTTGTGAGAATGTGGGCGGCGGTGATCGCTTAACACCAGGTGACCCGTACGCTCGTTTGTCTTCCTATTCCAATAAAAAAAAGCTTTAGTGACCTACGTTACGAAAACCATGAATTACGAACATGACCTTCAGAAATGAGTGATTATTATGTGCACCAACCTCAAACTGTTATGATTAAAACATACTTAACTTACTATAATTTTAACATCATTTGAAGTCAGTATTCTTTCAAGAGGAGTTTTATATTTCACAGGTGTTAATTTAGTAACGTTGCGTCATGACAATCCCAATAAGCCCAAACATGGCTTAGCTTCTTGTTTTATTACGAAGTACCAATTCCTACTTTACGACACCATCACTATGTATGTGGTTTCTTATGACAGCTAATCTCAACGCCACAATAATTTTATGTAATTGTAGGCCAACATGTGTTACTTTTTTTCTGGAAAATTTTCAAAAGATATCTTTCAATTCTTAAAGGATCTCATCATAAAGAGTGAATTTTGTTTTAAGTGAGACTAATCCAAAATTATGCTCTTTCTAACAATAAAAACATATATTAATATTGGTTTATATAGGACGGAGTTCTGTGGAAACTAGCTTTAAAATAAAGCACCATTTGATGTCAGGCGAATATAAACATTCAATATAGAAGAAACAAAATCATCCTAGCAATATAGCAAACATAAAATGAAGGAGCATTACGACGTGTTGTAACAGCTCTATACAGATACCAAAAGAGTAATAATTTAGGATTAAAATTTGCATCGGTAGACGTGCGTTTCTTTCATAAACTCGTCGCGGACTGAAAGTAGGTACTAGCTTCATAATATCCTAGCTCCTAGTCTATATTACATAGATCTGTTTATTTTAATGATGAAATGAATTTGGTGACATTTACAGCTCTTACTTCTGGGAACATATTTTTTTTTATTAGGACGGATTTGACGCTTGAAACTTATTATATAATAAGCTATTATTGCCTTCGCACCTTTTTTTGTAGGTAAAGAAATAAAAAAGATATCAACCAAGTACCTACTTCACAAGAACAAATTTCCACATCTACAAAATCCAGATACGTTTAGCAAATTTAAGACTTTTATGGTTTTCTCATGGATACCATTGTCAGATCTGGATCAAAATACAATGGGACCGCACGGGAAGCACTAGCTTTCAATTAAAAAAAATCGGTTCACCTAGTCTAAAGTTTTGAGGTAACATACATACCGACGCGACGGTTTCAGAACCTCCTCCTTTTTTGAATTTGGTTAAAAAGATAAATGTTTCTCTAACAGAATTATGTATTTTAAAAGTAAATTATGTTGTTTTGTTTAGATTATTGTTACAATATAAAAATTCAGTTATAAATATTAATTAATTACACGCGTGGTTACACAAAAATTTGGATATATTTCATTTAAAGGAATATTTTCTTTATTTGTATCACAACAGAATACATTTACATTGAAAGGAACTCGCTGTTGAAGTTCCATCAGTCTATTTTTTTTATGGAAGAGGCGGACGTACAGGTCACATTCTTATGCAACACCAGAGGAATCACATCGCCTTTAAGGAAGGTGTACGAGCATTTTTTGAAGGTATCCATGTGGTATCGTAAAGGAAACACCGTACAAGGAAGCTCATTCCACAGCTTAGTGGAAAAAAGTTCCTTGAAAACCGCACAGTGGAGGAACGCCCCACATCCAAGATGGTGAGGATAATATCTACTGAGCATCGGGTAGCGGGCAAAGCTGAGAACATTGTATATTTTTCCGAATGAGGGACCTATATAATGTGCGCGAGTATATTCCAGTGAGAAAGTTTCTTAAATAAATTGCGATGGATTAACGCAAAACCGAACTAAAGAACCAAAAAGTTCGGCGTGTTTCTGATTGTTTTGAGATAATCGAAGCTCAAATAAAAAACTCCGTAGACGGCGCATTATTTCTAATGTAATGTAGCGGAGGTGGTTAAAGTAAGTGGGAACAGACACCATTATAAGATCTGAAGGGGTCAAGTGAACCACACTGTCCAGCGAATCTTCTAGTGTACCTTAGAAATGTGATGAAACAAGGCAACGACCTTCGCGCATACCCGATGTGTAGCCACAAAACCAGCGATGTTTTTAGCGATTTGACGGATCAGAATACAAAACCAAACAGTGAAGTTAAAATAAAGCACAATTAAAAAAACGCAGAGGATGAGGCAGACTTAGACTCGTGTCTAGCAATTATTTGTGTTAATATAAATAGGAGAGCCCAAAAACAATATTCAGATATTATTTTTGCGTTACTTTTTTCCGAAGCGGCAGTGTTGGTTTTATTGACAAGTAATTCCCAATATCTCGAGAGGGCACTTTGACTCATTTTTCTTCTCCTGAATAGTTAAATATATTTTCTTTTCATAGGAGATAGATATTACATAAGTATCAATTCCTACTCTGTAAAATTACATTATTTTATGACGATAAATATAATTGGAAATGTGAATAAACATCTCTCAAAAATCTTATAAGAGGATATTATAATAGCATGTAATTAAATCAATGACATTCTATAGTGTATAGAACGTCATTGAATTAAATGGATGACTTTCATCAAAACTGAATTGCAAAAAACACAAGCCTTTAAATAATTTGAATATACATTCCTTGCTTCCTTCCATTATAATTTCCTTGCTATAAATAAAAATCCAGCTGCAATCTGAAAAAATAAAAGAAATTGTGAAAAAAAAACACCACATATTATAAAACAAAACCTCAGCCGCGTGTCTGTTTGCGATAACCCCAAAAAGTACTGCACCAATTTTTCTGCTGTAGGTGTGCTTTAAATAAAAACGCTGTCTAGGCCCTTTGAGATATAACAAAATAATGTATTGTGGAATTGTATTTAGTATATCGTAGTTTAGAAAAGTCCGCTATGGCATATGTCTATTTCATAAGGATAAATACGATATCCATTTTAATACTTAAAAAAAAATAGAGTGGTAATGTAAAAGGTGTTTGCACAAATACGATAGTATTCCTTATAATTTTTAAACAAATAAGATATTTTATTCTTTTACATCATATAATTGTTACGGTAGTTGAAGGGTCATTCAGAAATACGTTTTTGTTTTATTTTTAACTAATTAAATAAGATTACACTTACACTTACGCTTTACTAGGCATTATTAACTAGAAAATATTTTTTTGTTAAAAATTAAGAAATCTTTGCGAAGTGCTTAAATTATACCCATAACATAAATCATCAGAATTTTTGAGAAAACAAAATGACTGAGCCCATTTTTTTACAACTCTTCTGGCCAACTTCTTACTCAGGAGAGTGATAGTTGTTAATTACTTGTCAAAGAATTTTCAATAAATCGTAAATTTTTAAAAATAATTCTTAATTTTCTTTCTTACTAATAATGGCTAGATAATTTGATAATGGAAGATTTGTTTCGATCTTTAAAAAGTAGTATCAATTTTTAAAAGACTTGTATAATGGAAATTTAAATAAAACAAAAAATATTTTGTTACATTTGAAACATACACCACACGAACACGATAAATGTACAAAAAGACAAGTAAAATTTTTGAAATACGGCTGGCGTTGCGATGCAGCATTTGCAGCTTGTAAGTACGCTCTTTTGGTAAAACTCACCAGTGGCAGGCTCGTTGCACAGGATGCCGACTAGATTATGGGCACCACAACGGCGCCTTTTTCTGCCGTGAGACAGTAATGTAACCTTATTGTATTTCGGTCTGAAGGGCACCGGATCTAGTGAAATTACTGGGCATATGAAACTAAACATCATACGTATCAAGGTGACGAGTACAATAATTGCAGTGACGCTCAGAATTTTTGGGACTATCCAGAATCTTGAGCGGCGCTGCTCACTAGGCAGGGCGTATCAATTACTATTCATAAAAATAATCATAAAAATACTTTTCAATTTGATTTAAAGGCAGATAGATACTTTAGAGCCGGCAACTCGCTCTACTCTTGTCATAACAGAACTTCTGTTTGTCTACCCTTAACCCAGTTATTAAACCGAAGCCTCTACAGATAATAGTATTTGAACTTCTACATAATTTTCAGTGTTATCTTTGCACTTTATACTACTTTTAGTATATCATGATTTTCAGATTCTACCAGTTCGCCTGAGCAAGTCTCTTATTTCGTGGCCACACGAGAACAAGTTGTTGATGCGCGCCCATCACAATCCAATACAGTTATGTAAGCACTTCAACTTATTTACGCACTACGTTTTTGTCTGTAATTTGACTAACTGCCTACCACTATGATTATCCACAAACCAAAATCAAGTACTTGACGAGAGGTAAATGAACTGTGACCTAAAGTGGTCACTTGTTTTATCTTTTAAAAGATATATTAAGTACAATTTGAGCTTAAAGGTTAAGCTCAATTTGTAGCGCACTATAAGTTGGAGTATTGTTCTCATCTGTGATCTGGTTCACCCTAGTATCAGCTCGAGCCATTTGAATTGCCGGGCATCCAGTACTCTATAACAGCCGGTGCGTAGAGACATTGCTTGGTTGTGTGTCTTCTATCGAATCTAGCACGGAGAGTGTTGACCTGACCTGACCATTCATGCCTAATTCCACTGGATGTGGGTAGATCTTCCAAAGTGAGGTTTTCAAAGAAATTTCTTACACGGACTTACTGTGTTCTTAAAATATTAATTGCTTTTTATTAAATGAAGATCTCCCAATATTTTTTAGGTATTAAGGGCAAAAGTGTCTTAGGAATAAAACTTGGAAGAATTATTTGAAATCTATCTAGGTAGTAGTTTTTTACAATCAATCCTCCTCTATAATTTTATTTATATAGATTATATATTTTTTAATTTAGGTACTTTATTCATTTATTGGAGAAAAAGCAGCAATTACAATTAATTACAAAATAATTAATAAAAATATAAAATCATAACCTTAAATTTTCTCACTGAGAGCAAAATGTTAAACTAATTACTAACACTGTGAAAAACTTAACGTAAAATTGCTAAACCACTTTATTAAACAAAACATATTTATTCAAACAAAACAATTTTTTTAACTATGTATATTTACAATGAGTACTATCTTTATATATATAATTCTTCTGTGAGTGTGTATGTCACTGAACTCCTCCTAGACGGCTGGACCGATTTGGATGAAATTTTTTGTGTGAGTTCAAGGGGATTCGTGGATGGTTTAGATTCACAATTGAACTACCTCCTAAACGGCTGGACCGATTTTGATGATATTTTTGTGTGTTCCAGTGAATTTGAGATTGGTGTGTGTCTTCAGGTGGATTCGAGAATGGTTTAGATTCACAATTAAACTACCTCCTAAACGGCTGGACCGATTTTGATGATTTTTTGTTTGTTTCAGTGAATTTGAGATTGGTTAAGATTCTCAATTCCGTCCATATAATATAATTCTCTCCGTCCATATAAATAAGAACTCCTCTTAACGGCTGGACAGATTTTGCAAATTTAAGACGTGTGTACAGGACAACGTCTGTTGGGTCCACTAGTGATTACATAAAATTAACACTATCATTATCTACGGGGAAGCGTACCAAGATTACTGGCAGCATTTCCACGTCGGATAGCTAGGCTGATCTGTTGACCGAAATAGGTGCCAGCGCTTGGGTTGCCAGTATTGGGGCGAGAAGATAGTACTTTGTACATCCTCCGCGCCTCTGGGCCCCACGGGCCAAGTGCCTCGACACCAAACGGCACAAAGATGTCTTACTCATTGAGACCGACATAGTTGTGACGTTTGCTGTCTTCGGCAGTCGAAGCAGCAGCCCCAGCACCAACTGACGTAACTTGGACATGAGAAGGAGACAGATTCGACGCAAGTAGCGTCCCACACCAGCACCCTTCCCCGTGCCCAAGCCACCAGTCATTCCACAGGACGCTTGCCATCGCGGCGGATAATGTCATTTTATAATTAATACTACTTTATTTAAATAAAAAATTTACGAGAAAACATTATTTGAACACCAGGTCGAAGTTAAATCCTATGTTAGTAAGTTTTTTATTACTTCACATTTAAAAGAGTTCGATAACATTTAAAATAATAACAAAATAAAATAGTGTTTGATTAGAGCAATCCTAATAAAAATTACGTAAGTCAAAAGTCTCATAAAAATCAGATTCCAAGCAGAGTACAATAACCTGTTACTTGGGTCGTTTCCTTCCCCAAAATAATTATTACCAATAATTATTGTCAGGTTAGTTGTCAGGAGTGTAGTGCCTATCCAACGCCCCCGACCAGCCAACACCAGCGACCAGCCGCGTTTGGCACTACAAGTTAGCATATTGGGATAGGATGTGTTCCTGTTTTGCATCCTACCCTTGGAGCAAGGTGTGGTTCCCTTTGGATGATCCCAGTGCCAGCGCCGTTGCAGTAGCAGATATGATACTACAGGGCATGGATATTTTTATACCAAGCTCTGTAGTACCGATTGGTGGCAAATCACAGCCCTGGTTCGATGTGCCAGTTAAAGCAGCTTTTGCCTTCAAAAAACAGGCGTATCGAGTATATCACATACAACTTTTGAAACCAAAGACGCTTTACTTCAACCTTAAATAATCTCAGAAACACCTGACTACCTAAAGAAATCTATATAAAGCAATCGAGAGACATTTTATTTAACTGTTTTATTAAAATATAGTATAATATTTACATTAGTTATTTTATTTGACATTTAAATTATTTTATTTAAATTTTTGTTTAGTAAGTTTATTGTGCTTAAAATAATTTGAAGCATTTGAAGAATATTGTTAAAATTTCAGATTCAGGCCCCACGCCTACTAATACAAAATATGAATTGCAACAACTGAAAAACGAAAACTAAAGACAAAGTCAAAACCGAAACTACTACACCACGCCACGGACGAGTAAAAAAGACATACTCCGCGCATCCGTGATATTAGCAAGTGAAGCACCGTTATGCAAGTGTGTGTGCGGTTACGGGGGATACTAGTTACACAATTTTTTCTCCCTTAAATAATCATATATGGCCACAAATACTTATAAAGTATCGTTTTTTAGTTATTTATGCAACTGTTGTGTAATTAGGGGTATTAAGACAAGAATGTGGATTGTGATTGGATGTGATAATAGTATCACATGAGTGTTTTAATACCTAATAATCAACAGTTGCATACAAGACTTTATCTACACCCAGAATATTCTAAAAGATTCTGAAACAGTTAGCTTACTGCTAACACTAAAACACCAGTCCTAGTAGTAACCTAATATCATTAATTACTGATTATATACATATAAACTAAGTATTGAAACAATTATTTATTTTAGTAGTAATTTACATTTTGTATAGTGCAATAATTAAAATTAACTCGAATATTATGTTCTTTTGCAGCGTTTAAAATGAATTCTCATTTTTTGTAAACAAAACAATAAAAATATCGAAGAAAAATGGCGGGGATTCGAATAACCTACTTTTTTTACGGCGCGCGACGTTCTGGTAGTGTGGAACGCGCGTAAACGAAAAATATGTTCTTTTTTTGAAATTCATACAGATACCACGCATCGAGCAACAAGAATGTGGCTGTCTGTTGAAACTCTTTGCGCATGAAGGGATCGAAAAAAAAACATAGGAGTGTTGTTATGAAATTCAGTACAACATTACAACACTCTTTTGGATGATGGTTATTAGAACATTGGGTGTTTTAATGTTGGCAATAAGCTAAATCTTTCAGAATCTTTAATAGAGGATTTAAAGCATGGGTGCAGATAAAAAATTTTTCACAACGCACGACGGTATTTTTAAAATATTCTATTAAGACGCAAACTGATCTGCCACAGACGGTGACAATTCTCATAAAGGCCGCATATGGGCCTGTAGTAGTGTAAGTGTGTGCGTGGGACTATGTATTGACACGTTAATCGGCTTGTTTTGTAAGGTGACACGGAGTAATTTTTAATAGTTCGTGCACCACGCTAAAGAAAACTATTAAAGATATATTAGGTATGTAAATTGTTTTTTTCTTTGAGATAATTAAAATGTTTCCCTCGTTTAAACCAGTTGAAGTTAGCTTAGGTCCATCTTAAAATAAACAAAGGGAACCTTAAACTTTAAATATAGACCACATTTATATTAATGTAACTGTCGATATAAGAATATACATATTTGTATATTATAGTGATTATCGATAAAAATTATGGATTGATTCCAACCCTTAAATTAGTTTACCATTTTAGCAGCTCTGCTTTATCGTCATTACACTGACCTCTACTATATACCACTGGACTGGCGGCTGTCAAAGTGCTTTTGTGCCTGTTTGGTATTCGCCATTTTGGCGCTGTTGGCCATGTAGCGAGAGTCTGCGGTACTAAAACTAGTTAAGGCCAATCAGCAAACATCGATAGATGGTGAGAAAAAATTTAATGTAGATTCATACGTTCTTTCTTGATGTATAAATAACACGGAAAATGAACGAAATTAATTCAAAATGCAAAAATACTTCAGAGTATTGGACGTTCCTTCACAGCCACTTGTATTATAGGTAAAAATTAGTTCTCTGGAAGCTCGCGAGTGGCGCTTCAAACAGGCACAAAAAATTTGCTGTCAAACATATGGTTATACGTGTACTGTTTAGCATAATATTCAAGAATAAATATAAAATACAATAGGCAATAACAATAACCTTTTAAAATTTAAATTTTTTTATTTAAAATCAACGGGTTTCCAATCCCGGCTAGGAATATTGATTGTTCATTGTTCAATAATCCATTGATGCAGTTTTCATTATTATCAAAATCGGATCAGTCGCTACTTCTCGCTATTCCTCACAGCTTCGAATTTGGTCATCTGTGAAAATTTGAAAAATTCATCCTGTGTCGTTATACAGTGCTAGAAGCAGTTCGATCAGTTAGTTTTTAATGAACTGCAGAAACTGTTGAAATAAGTATATCTTTTTTAAGCCGAAGATCCCACTGCAGTGTACTGTCTAAAATTATATCGATATATTTCGCAGGGTCAACAAACTTGAGAGCATTTCGACTCAATACAATTTTAACATTCAAAATGCGTGCATTAGGTAAAACAAGTTTAATACATTGAGTTTATTTGAATCTAAAATCAGGTCAATACATTTTTAAAGGCAGTGAGCCGTTTTAAAAACTTTACCTTGAATGAGTTTCCTTATCATAATCGTCATACTTATACTACCTTTTTTAGAACATCCAAGAATGTTCAAGAAAAGACCCAAAAATTCTGAGCGGCACTACAATTGCACTCGTCACTTTGAGACATAAGATGCTAAGTCTCATTTGCCCAGTAATTTCTCTAGCTACGGCACCTTGCAGGTCGAAACACAGTAATCTTTTTTTTTATGGAATAGGAGGACAAACGAGCGTACGGGTTGTTAAGTGATCACCGCCGCCCACAATCTCTTGCAACACCAGAGGAATAACAGGAGCGTTGCCGGACTTTAAGGAAGGTGTACGCGCTTTTTTTGAAGGTACCCATGTCGTATCGTCCCGGAAACACCGCAAAAGGAAGCTCATTCCACAGCTTTGTAGTTCGTGGAAGAAAGCTCCTTGAAAACCGCACTGTGGAGGACCGCCACACATCCAGATGGTGGGGATGATATCCTAACTTGTGGCGTGTCGTGCGAAGGTGGAATTCGGCGGCAGGCATCAGGTTAAACAGGTCTTCGGAACACTCCCCGTGATAAATGCGGTAGAAGACACACAATGAAGCGACATCTCTAAGCAATGCTAAGTGATCCCAAGTCCCCGACAATTCGAGCTGCTCTACGTTGCACGCGGTCAAATGGATCGAGCTGATACTGGGGTGCACCAGACCAGAGATGACAGCAATACTCCATGTGTGGCCGGACCTGCGCTTTGTAGAGCGCTAGAATGTGGGCCGGCTTGAAGTATTGCCGTGCTCTATTAATGACGCCCAGTTGCTTCGAAGCCAATTTGGCTTTGCCCTCCAGATGGCCACGAAATTGAAAATCGCTCGAGATTTCGAGACCCAGTATTCCGATATTATAGAAGTGTTGTCGCAGAGCGGTGATATTCAATAGAAGTTTGGTTATAAAATAATGGAACCAAATTAAACTCAATTAACTTTAACACTAGTGCTATATTTATATAGGTTCATAACGATGCACTGCCTAATTGCCTATTATAAATCTATATTATATACACGCCCCTGAGTAAGAGATGTGAAAGTGTTGGGTAGTCGTGAGACATAAACATTTTTTGGACATGAATTGATAGATACTAATAATTTAAATACAAAATAAGAAAAATAATTCTTATTTTTGTGTTTCATTATTTTTTTTTACTATATTATGTGTGTGCTAATGTTCACATAAATCGGAAGTCTTTAAAGTTAAAATTAAGATAGGTAAAGCTGATAAAAAGCGTATAAAATAATCTTCAAAGTAACGGATATTCAATAAATTTATCATAAATATTTTCTTTTCTTCAATTCAAAAGCAAACACTTAATTAGAGGTTTTTTCAAGTGCATAGATCACTATACCCATATATTGAACTTTCAACCGCAACTGTTTATTTAAATGACCAATAGACAACCAAATATTTGCTTATATAGAACTAGACGGAGCTATGCTTCCAAAACTTTACATTTTGGTGAGTTAGTTAACAATTTGTTAAGTTTTTAAAGTGATAACCCTCACTTCTAGGATTAATACACAAATAAAATTAAAAGTTGTAAAGTTTATAAAATTTTGTTGTTTTTCAAATTTAATTTGTGTATTAATCCTAGAAGTGAGGGTTATCACTTTAAAAACATAACACATTTATAAGATTTACAAGAGCGACATTTCAAGTCAATTTCCTAATATGCAAATATTGGGGTTGAGCAGGTTATCAACTGTAAAGTAGATTCTGTAGATGAAGCCACAACCTAACAGGTGAACAAAGCATACAAGATTTTATAACGATAAGTAACTCGAACGGTTAGCTCAGTTGGTTGGAGTACCGGCACGTAACGCCGGAGGTCGTGGGTTCGAGTCTCGCATCGTTCATAAAATTTTGTTGTTTTTCAAATTTTATTTGAGTTAGTTAACTTAGTCTGACAATACACTCAAAAGAAACTATGATATTATATTTGAAATTCGTACCTGCCATTACTACATTTTTATACGCTTTATATTAGCTTCACTTGTATGTTTGTATGTATGTTTGTAACGGCCAGATTTCATTCAAACTTTGAAATTTTTATAGAGGACCGATAACAATACGATTATTCAATTATTAAATTTGCAAACTAAGAGTTTTGTCAATTTATATAATTTTTATCTATCGTCGATAAGGCAGGAATTGGTGTTAAAGTACTTAATAGTTTTAAAAATACGCTTTTATAGAAAATTTAACTAAAAATTGAAAAATAGAATAATAATTCTTCTACACCACACGCTTTTTTGCAATAAAATATATGTTTTTTACACTATTTTCAACTTAAATTTATTAAAATTTATTTTCTATTTTTTACTTGAATTTTATATAAAGCATGTTTTTTAGTTTGTTTTAACTATTATTTATTTTATATGAAAAAAGGGACGAAACGAGCATGACGTTCAGCTGACAGTAATAGATACGCCCTGCCCATTACAATGTAGTGCCGCTCACAATTCTTGAAAATCCCAAAAATTGTGAGCCGCATTACAATTGCGCTCGTCACCTTGAGACATAAGATGTTAAGTCTCATTTGCCCAGTTATTTCACTAGCTACGGCGCCCTGCAGACCGAAACACAGTAATGTTTACACATTACTGCTTCACGGCAGAAATAGGCGCCGTTATGATACCCGTAACTTAGCCGGCATGGCCAAAGAGCCTTCCTTTGCACAGGATAACAATAAGTTATTGGCGCTTAACCAGTACACGATGTGAAATAGAGCATTGTTTACTTCATTAAATAAGATTGGACTTATTTTCACTTTTAATATGAGTGAATTGTCATCCGCAAACAATACCACCTTGTGTTTTTTTTTTCTACAAGTTTAGGTAGATCATTTATATAAATTAGGAAGAGGAAAGGTCCAATAATAGACCCTTGTGGTACCCCCATACCGAGAAGAGTCCCAGGAGATCTCCTGCTATTCAGATCGACCCTCTGAATCCTATTATTTAAATATGAGATCAGAAGATCGAGCGCAGATCCTCTTATACCATAGTGCCAAGCTTCCTGACCAGCCTTGAATGTTGAACACAATCAAAAGCCTTAGGTAAATCACAGAAGATACCAAGTGCATTCTGTGATTCCTCCCAGGCTTCAAAATAATTCCTGATGAGTTCAACGAATTATATTATGTTATATTCATTGTGTTTTCTCACTTTCGCGACAATCTGTATTAAATATTCTTGTTATATTATATTGAAGTAGCGTGAGAAACAAAACCAATTTGCTATTATAGCAGAGTCATTACGTAGCCAAATGCAATTTTTGAAACTTTTGATAAGCGAGTATTGCTAACCATTGGGCTAATGCCCATTGGTTAGCAATACTCGCTGCCGAGCTAGGGGTCGCAGCTGTGAATGTCAGTATGAAAGTTTGATTCCTTATTGTTAATGGTATATAATTATATCCCCACCATCTGGATTTCAGGCATTCCACAGTGCAGTTGTCATAGAACTTTCTTCCAGTACAACCAAGCTATGGAATGAGCTTCCTTGTGCGGTGTTTTCAGGACTATACGACATGGGTTCCTTCAAAGAAAGCGTATATCTTTCTTAAATGCCGGTTACGCTCCTGTAATTCCTGTGGTATTACAAGGGCGTTGGTGATCACTTAACATCAGGTGACCCGTACGCTCGTTTGTCCTTCTCTCCCATAAAACAACGGATTGCACTCTGGGAGTGCTGGCTGAAGTAAAAACTTGGACATTAATGTTGTGGATTTTTGAATATTTTGGAATAGTTACGCAATTATTTCGCACAAAATGCTTTATTTATCAGTATAAAAGTACTAGCATTTAATTGGTTAACAATATTCATTTATTGCGCTATCGTACACAACAATGACAATTTATATTGCATAAAAAATTAACACTTCAGAACTATTACAATGATTTTAACATTATAATAATTTTTAAATTTGAATTAAGTTTTTTTTAAATTTCATTCATACTTGCGAATTTTCGATCAGGTCACGTCTCCTGACGCGAATTTAACGTTTTTATACCCATTCTAATAAAAGTGCTCAACGCCTCTTAATAAGTTTTCACTTCAAAAATCATTAAATGATTTTACAAACTGACGGGAAATAAATTTAAACATACGTTACGTACGGGGGCTTATAACACGATTAAGGAAAGAAGGATAGTGTATCTGGTTCATCAGACTTAGGTAGAAAAAAAAGCAGATGGAGAAGAAAGTCACGTAGAAGGAATCTACGGGAATCCTCTCTCCGCGCTCCCGTGAAATACCAAAGAAATCCATAAGTATTGACCATCATTATGATTAGTATGAGTTTCTCTTGAAGATACCCATCCTATTGACTTGGAAACATCGCGCGTTGAAGTTGATTCCACAATTCTATTGTGAATGGAAGAATGTTCCTTGAAAACTTCACTGTAGAGGGACGCCTACACACAACACATTTAGATCGCTAGTTAGCGATGATAAAATTAAAGATTTAAGAGTCTGGTGATATATTGGAAATATATATAAATGAGAGGACACGCAAAAGTGTTTCAGTTCAATAGTCCTCTATCAATAGGATATTATTAAAGCTGATAATTGAAGCCAAATAATATCGATAATCTATCGATAGTGTCGATATTTTCGATACACAGTAATACTATAGTATAATTGAACCTAAATATTCAATGTTATATCGATAGCCCTATAGATATTATAGATGATTTCCGGCTTATCATATATATCGATAACCAAAGTATCGATAGTTCGACAACAGCAGCCCGCACGCACGACGCAAAATGAAATTTTATTATTTACATAATAAGTACCTTGTACTAAAATAAAACAAGTGTCACTAAAGCGGGATGCGTGAATTAGTGCACCATAAAATTACAAGTAGAGTGACCTCTCCGTCCGACAGTCCAACTTACACTGCCGCCAGTCGCCCGCGCACGGACCCGCCCATGCGAATTTATATAGAAAACAAGGAATAGTTATTTTTAACCTAATAAGTCATTATATTGAGTCGCCAATCGTCCACTTTGTGAAAAATATCTAGCCAAAAATTTATGTGAAAGAAAAATACTGAAATTCAATGCCATTTAGAAGTATGAAGTTACAAAAATTCAAACAAAAAAGGCTTCACTTTGAGATTTTTTTCATCTATTTATAACATTATGAGAATAATTTCAAACGTTCAAACTAAAATATAAAGTCCAATAAATAAAATATATTTTTTTTTGTTCATTTATATTCACTCAATAAAGAACAGTTACACGGAGAAAACCACTTATTGACATATACACAAGCCTTAAAGGGCTATTTGAAACATATCCCGTGATTTAAGCGATAGATGACGAGCAAAGTAGCGACATGTATACGCAAAGCTAAAGTATTGAAACGTTTACAGGATACTGGATCATGCTGTTCTAGTTTTTGATTTTGATAAATTGGAACTTAATTTTAATTGACTTTATGTCTTGCAGCTAACCGAAGAAAGATGCAGCATAGCAGACAACCTAGTGTTACAATATTCTCCTCTCGGCATAGCTGTACGCTTAGAGGAAAAATAAAAACTTACATAAAAGTCGTTACTTACTTACCAGTGGTTGGGAATGATCCCTCAAAGGAAGTTCTCCTCTTTGGAAGCGACTCTATTTTAAAGTGTCATTCAGAACAGGTCTTCTAAAACTTAGCATAATTAGTGGTCCAAGCAAGAGCTACAGATTTGCATTAGGCTAGGATCAGTTTTCACATCAGAAAATCCGGGATGTTGACTTCCAGCAAGGGCTGGGTAGTTTGTGCCTTGTGACCAAGTGCAGTCTTGCCGAAAATACCATAGTAAATTTTTGATAAGCGTAGTACAAAGAGGTTTCACTACAATATGATCTCAGACAGTCTCACACTTTGACTGAAGTTTTCAGTCCTTCCCATAAAAAGATTTCCACCACTTTTCCTTGACAAGACACCCCCACTAAATCATGACTGACGCAGGATATTTTACACGTTGCACTTTTCCGACAACTTGTGAAGCTTCTTTAGAGCTATGAGCACAAACATGAAGTATTTTGATAAAGCTACTCCTTTTGGTTGTAGGAATTGATTAGGGGCATATCCTGTATATACCGATGATAAGCACACAGGTCTTTTTTGATGATACACGATAAGTTCTAGCGTTAATTTTTCTCGCGATGATCTCTTTTGTTTCTTTATAGGATTTCGGTGAAATTTGACTTTAACGGTATTAATAGCGTTTTTAGTTCTTATAGCACGCGGCCTCTCCATTTATGACGGTGTGTTGGTATATGTATTGGGTTCGAATCCCGGTAGGTGCAAGCATTTATATAATATGGATGTTTGTTTCCGAGTCATGGATGTTTAAATGTATTTATGTATGTTTATATGAATTTATGTATGTTTAAGTAAGTATATTATATTAAATATATCATTGTCTTGTAACCCATAACACAGGCTATATATGCTTAACTTGGGGCAAGATAATTTGTGTGAAAAGTGTGTCAATATTATTATTTTGTATCAATAGTACGATACACGGACATACGATCAAAATACCTTTTGAATTGTATTGAAAATGACTGTCGCCTCCATACCCAATTTGGGTAAGGCAATCCCTACAGTAGTACACCATTACATTATTGATTTCATATTAACCTCGAAAGAAATATGTGAAGTGGCGGGAAATGGTTGAAGTTTCTAAATTGATAAACGATCCAACTCTGAGTACAAAAAATATGTCGTGGGGTTTTAGATTGTTACGGCTCCGTCTATTTATTATAGATGCACGAAGATAGCACCTTTGTATTAAGAAGTACCAACGAATAGATGATGCGGAGTCAATGGAGGACGAGTAACTGTGCGCGGCACTTTACTACCAATACAAATAGCAGAGGAAGCCCTGCATATAGTCTAAGAGACAACGCACATAATCTAAATAATTATTATGGAATGATAATTATGCAAGTGGTCGCACATTGAAACGCCATTACATATCAAACTTTTTTAAAATACTATACTAAAACTTTGGATATAATATTTATTAATTTTTAAGAAAGGCTTTTTTTTATAAAAATAAGGGACGAGACGAGTAGGACGTTCAGCAGATGGTAATTGATGCGCCCTGCCCATTACAATGCAGTGCCGCTCAGGATTCTTGAAAAACCCCAAAAATTTTGAGCGGCACTACAACTGCGCTCGTCACCTTGAGACATAAGATTTTAAGTCTCATTTTGTGGTGGAGGGTCAGTAGCACGGGACGAGAACTTTTTAGATATTTTGAAGAATAATGCGAATCGAACAAAATTTGTCAAAAGTAGTTTAATTTTTATACAAATGAATTGAGTTTTCTTTAGTGTTAATTCCGCCAATATTTGTCTTTAAACAATTCGACACGTGTTTCGCCTCTACACGAGGCATCCTCAGGACTTGTTGTCTCGCCAAAATCTGGCACGAGACCAAAGACAAATATTGGCGGAATTAACACTAAAGAAAACTCAAATCATTTGTATAATTATGGATTTCCGCAAGGTAACGCCATCTTCAATAAATTTTCGTTAAATTTTGTTCATAGTTATTTTATTAATAAAATTGTCCGTTTTTCTAAAGCGAAGGTTTCTGTAACAGCGTACAAGATACATTAGTATTTTTAAAATATTTTCACTAAACGTAAAAGACAAATATATTAATGTGGTGGTCAATTCTAAATTCAAAATCTTAGTTTTTAATTATTGGTTGTTATTTTATGTATCATAGAAGTATACACTCTGTATAAACTTCAGTTGACTAACTATAACTTTAAATAACAAAAACATATCAGGTTTGAAACGTGAGATACAGCTTCCTGACAGACGGACAGACGAACAAACGAGCAGCGGAGTCCCTTCATGAACGAGCCCTAAAGAGGACTACCGACTAAGAGAAGTGTGTTACCATGATTTTTTTTACTAAAGATAAAAAAGAAACTCGCATTGTTCTGATTATATTTCTACTACCGCATGCATAAATGCCAAACCAGATAAGAAAAAATATGATAATATTTTAAGCTGGCTCCTGGTCTAACTTGCACCGCGATGCAAAACATATATAAGAGCTTCTCACTTACTCAACCAATTCAGTACAGACGCACAACTTCCGCACACAAAACGTAAGTATCATATTTATAATTACTTATATGTTTATTATATATAATTATAACATCTATTAATATCATTCAAATATTTTTGATATATTATTAATTATGTACATTGAATCTAATTCTAACGGAATTTAGAAAAAATATACTTAATTAAGTACTTCTCAGTGTCTCTAAATTTATATTAGTTTTAACTAATATAAAATTTAATGAATCTAAAATATATTTTCTAAAATGATTACAATTTTATACCTTACTAGCTGACCCGGCAAACTTTGTTTTGCCATATAAAGTATAATTCACGCGATAGTTTTATAAGTAATAAAATATTGCCTATATTATAGCCTGTACATCATTTTGTTCTATTGTCAATAGTTTTTGCAGCGCACGCAAAAATAGGTTTTCGATTTTACACCTTGTGTTACAAAATAGCAATTTCATTACGGATCCCTAATTTTGAAAAAAAAAACATAGCCTTCCTCGAGAAATGGACTACCCAACACTGAAAGAATCATTCATATCGGACCAGTAGTACCAGAGATTAGCGCGTTCAAACAAACAAACAAACAAACAAACACTGCAGCTTTATAATATAAGTATAGATTTTTAATTAATTTAAACACGTTAAACATAAGTTTTTTTATAAAAATAATTATTTTCTTCCGATTTGCAACAATTTCTTACACATTTTCATTAAAATGAAATTCTTACCAGTTCATAGAGAGAGATGTAAGAAGTAACACTTTAAACAATTTTATAAAAAACATTTAATACATAGTACTTCCAAATACAGTAGGTAGTAGTATATAGTATATTAGAAATTACATTAAAAAGAATTCTAAAGGAATCAATTTTGGGAAAATAAATGCCTTTTTTGCCTTTTATACAATCTTAAGATCTTAAGTCTGGATAATATTTTTATAAGTAATTATTTATTATTTCTAAAATTTTTCTTAATTTAAAAAATGTAGGCAAATTGGGTTAATTATGGCATGATAATACAATAGGAAACATTATAGCTTTAAGGGTACTTAATATTAATACATTTTTATAATGTTAAATGTTTTATTAAAAAATGTCTCTGTCGTAAATCCCAATACTCCACAGCTGAATATCTAAGTGATTTAATAGCCTGGGACTAGATTATGATTATTTTATAGCTATAGCAATGACTTTATTAAAAAGAGCTCCAAATAATGCTGGGATAGTTTCTTGCGCCGGTTCTTCTCTCTCAGAGCACCATTTGTTTCCGAAGCGGTGGTAGTGTTAGAAGTGACATCAAAAAGAATTCTAAAGGAATCAATTTTGAGAAATTTAATGCCTTTTATGCATTTAATTGTAATAAAGTGAAAAATATACATTTTTTTAAAGAATATTATCTAATTGCTGTATGTAGGTACAACCAATAATACCAGATCCAATAAAGTAGTTCAAACAATATTAGTCTGTATCCGGGCAAAACGCATAAACTGCTGAATAGATTTAATTCAAATTTTGCATGAATTGCACAAGACGGGACAACATAATATAAGAAACATATCATCACAACAGATGCATACATAGTATTTTTTCAGCTTATACCGTCCTCGCGGACGACGTCGCGGGCAGATGCGAGTAATAAATGAATAATAAGTTAATTTACTAGAAACTGTCATAACCATAATGTTAACACCAGTAACAGACATATACTTATAAATGTCAACTACTCGGCTAAGTCGAGTTAGTTAGTCTTTTGTGGGGCGATGTATATATGCAACAATAAAGTTCAAATTTACTCATAAATTGATTACTCACAGATTGAGAATGGAGCGACCGCCCTCAGGCTATTAAATAATATGTTTAATTGTACGATATTACTTTGTAACCATATTTTTTTGGAAAAGAAAAAAGAAACCTACTCAGTTTGTTGCGCCCGTTTTTTCAGGTCTGAAGCATACCTTTTGGAATAGGTGTTAGTTTTTGACTTTCAATGAGTGATGTCCCATCCTATTTTCAATCTTATATATAAAATTCTCGTGTCATGGTGTTAAACATTGAACTCCTCCGAAACGGCTTAACCGATTCTCATGAAATTTTGAGTGCATATTGGGTAGGTCTGAGAATCGGACAACATCTATTTTTCATCCCCCAAAATGTTAAGGGTGGTCCTATGTAGGTGGTTATCGATTGTATTGCCGATATTAAAATCGCGATACAAAAGTAACTGTTGATCGTAGATGAGTGAAAATTTTAAGTTGTATGTATTTTAATGCTATTTTTGAATGCAAACAAATTAAAAAAAAATGTAAAAAAAAAATCGTGTGGACCACCCTTAACATTTTGGGGGATGAAAAATAGATGTCCGATTCTCAGACCTACCCAATATGCACTCAAAATTTCATGAGAATCGGTTAAGCCGTTTCGGAGGAGTTCAATGTTTAACACCATGACACGAGAATTTTATATATTAGATTTAAAAGTAGCTTTTGCTCACGAACTTGTACGTGTGATTATTAAAAATTTTATTCAAAATAAGATATGATATCACTTATTGAAAGTCAATAACTACCACCTATTCGAAAAAGCAGCGGGCTTCTTTTTATTCTACAAATGATTTAAGTTTTCTTCAGTGTTAATTCCGCCAATATTTGTTCTTAAACAATTCGACACGTGTTTCGCCTCTACACGAGGCATCCTCAGGACGAGACTCAATATGGAAGATCTAATATAATGGAAGAAAGTCTCGTGCCAGATTTTGGCGAGACAACACGCCCTGAGGATGCCTCGTGTAGAGGCGAAGCACGTGTCGAATTGTTTAAAAACAAATATTGGCGGAATTAACACTTAAGAAAACTTAAATCATTTGTATAATTATGGATTTCCGCAAAGTAACGCCTACTTCAATAAATTTTCTTTTTATTCATAAAAAATATGGTTGCAATGTAATATCGTGCAATAAAACTTATTATTTAATAGCCTGACGGCCATAAACAAATTTGTAATGTATTAAAATAAAAAATCTTTATTTTTAATTTTATTATGACATTTAGGAATTAAATTTAAAATAGCGGTTATTAGATATTTGTTCGCGGTAAAATAGTGCCTATACTATTTTAGTTACACTAAACGTAGAACTGAAAACAGTTTCCATGGAGCAATGCATCAATGGAAACTGTTTTCAGTTCCATGGTGTAGTTTTTGCGTCATGCGATCTCTTGCCTCGCACAGCCACTTTGTGGAATCAACTATCGGCAGCGGTCTTCCCGAACAGATACGACTTAGGGACCTTCAAGAAAAAAGCATACTCCCACCTTAAAGGCCGGCAACGCATTTCTTGACACACCTGTTGTTGCGGATGTCCACGGGCGGTTGCCTCACCTCTTCCCATCCCGTGAGCCTCTTGCCCGTTTGCCCCCTCTCATATAAAAAAAAAATGCGAGTACAGACTACAGAATACAGACAGGCAGACAAAAATACTAAAATTTTGTTTTGGCTTCTGTTGCTCTAGTAATATAATGTAGGACGAAACGTACGTGAAAGATTTACGCCCTTACTAATACTTGATATAAAGTTGTACCTGAGTATAAACCAAGAATTAGCAAATGTTTATTCGGACGTATAACGTTTCCCACGTTTATTTTCAAGGCTCTACAATCATTACTCTTTTCATACATGCCTGCCGGTTCCGAGTACTTCGGACCTTTCCTTTTCTCAAAACGTTCCCAATTTGGTCGACGAATGTTCTACAAGATTTCCTGCGACCGACTTGCCCACACACACTTGCCTTATATACCTATATTTGATTAGTAATTCTTTTTTTACTCGTTCGGAATTCTATCAATCAGTCTCACTTTCACTGGAAGAATAAATTTTGTGAGCACATAGGACCTTATTGACTAACTCATTAATTTTGAACGCAAATTTACAAAATACTTATGAAGTTATACTTCTTTAGGCGCGTTATGATAAAATGATGAGAGTGAAATTTTAAGATGCGCGCGCATCACTGTACCACAAAAGTAACAGGTTGAAGTTGTTTCCTAAAATTTTTTGACGTTTGCGACATTCGTTATTATTTTTTTGGTTTGTTCGCCCATTATTAGGACAGGCAAAAGGGTTCAAGCCCATACAGCCGTATTCGTTATTTAATAATTAATTGTCAAAGGCATCTTTGCAAGATTTTTAACAAGATTGTTCTTTCTACAAACGTAGAATAGCAGGAGGAATAAATAATTTTAAGGATTTTTGCTTTGTAATGCATTTGTTAAAACTAACTAACCTTACTAATTATTTTATGTAATGTAATAAATTATAACTTAAAATTGTACATAACTATCTCAAAATTCAGTAGGTATAAATCACTATACAGGGTGTCCCGTAATCAGTGGACCAACGGGATACCCGTGATAGGGGTGGTCATCATCTATCGAAAACACCAAATTTTACTGTTCTAGGGCCAGTAGTTCAAAAGATATGATTTTTAAGCATTATTTTGAAAATTCTACCCTTATCAACACAAAAGTTGAAAAAAAATATTTTTTATTTTTATTTTGCCCTGTTTCTTAACTTAAGGTGGCTGAGGAAACATGTGTCTTCACAATTAAATCCATTTTTGTGAATAAATATTGCCAAATTAAAAATTAAAAACCAAAACATGCGCAAATATCAAATAACTAAATTTGCAACGTGATGTTTGAAGCAAGCTAGTGCAAAAAAAATGTATGACAGCCTTGCGGACCATTATTTAAAAAACATCTGCAGTTCATACTGATTCCAAAAAGGTATAATTAATCATTATTGTGAAACAATAAAAGACAATAATTATTTTAAATCAACATTAGATAGCAATTTCTTGGCGGAATTTACAATAAAACAAAAGTAAATAGTTAGAATTTTTTTATTTATTTCTTATAATAAATGTTCGAAATGTCTTCCTCTTACTCTAAGGCATAGCCGGCATCTTCTTATAAAATTTCTTTTTAAACTTTTTAACGCCCTTTCATTATTTTTGACTTTTTCACTCACCACATTCAGTTTTTGTCTTAGCTGTCTTTCGTTATCGTTAACGGTTTCATATACGGATTCTTTAAAATATCCCCATAAAAAATAATCCAATGGATTAAGATCAGGTGATCGAGCTGGCCATGGGATTGTACCTCCTCGTCCAATCCACCTACTTGGGTAAGACTCGTTTAAATATTCCCTCACTTGTCTGCAATAATGAGCGGGTGCGCCATCATGCTGTAACCACATCCTCTCACATACCTCCTGTGGTACATTTGCTAATAAATTACTTAAGTCATTTCTTAAAAATTGCAAGTACCGAGCACCATTAAGCCTCGGTGGGAGCTCAAATGGACCAATAAGTTTACCATCTAAGATTCCAGCCCACAAATTGACTCCAAACTGGTGCTGGAATCTATCTTCTCGTACAATACGTGGATTCACAACAGCCCATTCATGTAAATTATGAATGTTAAACACTCCAACTCTTTTAAAACACGATTCATCGCTCCATAATATTGAATTGAAAAATAGTGGATCTTGTCGGCATCGGCGAAGCATCTCTGCACAAAAATCTATCCTCCGTTGATAATCAGCAGGTAATAGTGCCTGCACTCGTTGAATATGATAAGGGTATAAACTGTTTCTTTTTAAAATGCGATGTACTGTTGTTTTTGCTATACCAGTACGTCTTGAAATACGACGAACACTCGTAGAAGGTTCTTCTGTCACTTCGGCCAGTATTTGAAGTTCATCGACTCTTCTAGGTCTTCCCACGTTGTTTGCAGCTCCGGGAATTCTGCCTTCTAAATACGCGTTATTTACACGGAGAAAAATTCGATGATCCGGATAGCGGTCGCGATTAGGATAGCGCTCACGATACGTACGGGCTGCTTGCCGAGCGTTTGCATTACACAGACCGTAAATAAAATACATCTCAGCATATTCACGAGGAGTATAGGTATTAGGCATTTTATAAAATCCGGGCAAACAGTATCCAAATCACAAAGACAAACAAGGTCCAATTCAAGCGTCAGTCACCAAAAAAAAGAGTCGTAATGGTAGCGAAGTAAAAAACACGTGTGCAGCTACGAGCTATGAGCAAGTCTCTGATGAAACTAAGAATAATTTGAAAAATTAGGGTGTGGGGATCATAGGCGTCGGCCAATAGGACCCCGTAAACGAAAAAGGTACCTGAGCGAGAAAGAGATAGCATATTGTGTTATCTCTCTCTCGATAACAAAATAATTCTCAGAATAGATAGCGCTTAAATGTTTCTCGCAATTGGAGTCTAAAATTGGTTATTAAGTTATTTTTTTTGTAAAATGTAATATTGTTATACCTTTTTGGAATCAGTATGAACTGCAGATGTTTTTTAAATAATGGTCCGCAAGGCTGTCATACATTTTTTTTGCACTAGCTTGCTTCAAACATCACGTTGCAAATTTAGTTATTTGATATTTGCGCATGTTTTGGTTTTTAATTTTTAATTTGGCAATATTTATTCACAAAAATGGATTTAATTGTGAAGACACATGTTTCCTCAGCCACCTTAAGTTAAGAAACAGGGCAAAATAAAAATAAAAAATATTTTTTTTCAACTTTTGTGTTGATAAGGGTAGAATTTTCAAAATAATGCTTAAAAAATCATATCTTTTGAACTACTGGCCCTAGAACAGTAAAATTTGGTGTTTTCGAGAGATGATGACCACCCCTATCACGGGTATCCCGTTGGTCCACTGATTACGGGACACCCTGTATATTTAATCAAAACAAATCTTATAACAATATTTACAATACTACGACTACATAAAATTAAAACTATCATTACGTGGAAGCGTACCAAGAATACTGGCAGCATTACCGCGTTGGATAGCAAGACTGATCCGTTGACCGAAAAAGCTGCCAGCGCTTGGGTTTCCAGTAGCCTTATTGAGGCGCGAAGATAGTATTTTGAACATTCTCCGCGCCTCTGGGCCCCACGGGCCAAGTGTCTCGACATCAAACGGCACAAAGATGTATGACTCACTGAGACCAACATATTTGCGACGCTTGCTGTCTTCGGCAGTCGAAGCAGCAGCAAATTCAGTTAAATAATAATTATAAGAGATAATACTGTATTTTTATTGCGATCAGCTGTAACATTTATAAACATTAATTCTCAATCGTATGAACTCTCTTATAATAACGGTAAGACGTAACTTGTGTTACCGGATTTAGCGTTCGCATTAAATTAAAAGCTATAAATTCATTTGATTACTCAAAATTGATTCCTTGATCATTATTTTTAATGTAAATTAACACTAATACTACGCATAGACTTACAATATATTAGGATAAAGATGCACTGACAGCCCGATAATGCTTGACCCAATTACAACCGAAAACAGGGCAGGTTTAATACGTATGATACGCACCTTGTGTTACTGTGCGTGAATTGCTCAAAATAGAGGTTAACTCTAAGCTCAATTTTTTTGACGTTTTCACAGCTGTCATAGTCTAGTATCGAGACGTATAAATGGTCAAAGGCTTGAACAATTTTTATTTTTCAATGTGAGCGTTATCTAGTGGTTGGCTGGTTTCATATTCAAATTAGGTACTAATATACCAATCCATCCAAGCGTGGCTGAATGTTTACGAGTTGTCAATCAAAATTAATTACAGAAGATTACAATAGATTCGATTACCTTTTCTATTTTGCTGAATCTCTTAGCGATGATCGTCTCTCTCGCACGGTTTGTTAGTCCACATGATAGTATAGACCAGGGGCGTGCATTGCTTTTCTAGTAAGTTAGGCACTGTAGATACAAGTACCCACCTTAGGTATCGTGCACATAACACGAAGAGGTTGAAGTTATGATTTACTCTCGACATGTCAATTTTGTGGTTTTAAATGTAAGTACGCTAAAACTTACTGGTTGGATGTTCAATTGAAATTTTGTTTAGTACCTACTTATAGAATAATTGAACTAAATTACTCAAAAGAAGTGTGATATTATATTAATTATGTTCTTATTAAGGTAGGCATTACCTAAATGCCTATATGGAATGCACGCCCCTGGCATAGACAACTCTACTTGACGGCTACGGAATGACACCGCCGACCATCCCGCGTTGTCAGAGCTCTATGCCTGAAGTACAGTTCTGACAGAAAACTGTTAGGCGAGCTCTGTTTTCGTTGGACCTCAGGAAGTCGAGCGGGCCGGATGGCATTTCTCCAATCGCGTAATCTCCAATATCAGAACGGGTTACCCTGAGTTGACGCCGGTGCTAACTCATTTATTCCGGCACTATTATTCAAAAGGCGTAGTCCATGACTCATGGAAGTCAGCCTCTGTCCATCCTAACCATAAAAAGGAGAAGTTTGGATCCAGCAAACTATTACCTCCTTTCTCTCAGAAACCATGGAGAGCATAATTAACCGCCAGCTCTTGGCATACCTAGAAGGTCACCAGTTGATCAATGACCGACAGTATGGCTTTCACCATGGTCGGCAAGCGATCTTCTGGTATACCTAACACATAGATGGGCGGCGGCTATCGAAAGTATGGGAGAAGGCCTGGCAGTTAGCCTGGGTATAGCGAAATCCTTAGATCGAGTGTGCAAAAAGAATTATGGTCGTCTTTTAAAATTAAATTATAAATTATTTATCTGAATGTCAAGGGGTCGCCAGAAATTATCAAGCTGTAACGGGGTTGCGAAATAAATAAGATTGAAAAATCTAAGAAGAAGCTTCGAAGCAGAATTAATGCAGTTGAGATGCCATCACTGCGTAGTATGTGGTGAGACTGACTGATGGAATTCCGAATGCGGTAATACGAGCGCGCTGTGGTTTGAAAGAGGATGTTGTGACAAGGAGTGAAAAAGGAATGCTGAAATGGTGTGGACATGTGGAGCGAATGAGTGAAGAAAGAATGACGCATCAAATATATAAGGCAAGTGTGTGTGGGCAAGTCGGTCGCGGGAGACCTCGTAGAACATTCGTCGACCAAATTGGGGACGTTTTGAGAAAAGGAGAGGTCCGAAGCACCCGCAACCGGCGAGCATGTATGAAAAGAGTAATGAATGTAGAGGAAGCGCGTGGGGTTTGTAAGGATAGAAGCAAATGGCATTCTATTGTCTCTGCCTACCCCGACGGGAACAAGACGTGAGTGTGTGTATGTATGTGTATGAAAAATCCAGACCTAAGTCGCTTGCTTATTAAGATCAGATGTCGCTTAAATTCTTTTCTCTAAAGCCGATTGCCATGAGTCAAAGACCGCAAAAAAAATGCTGGGAGAGTTTCTTGCGCCGCTTCTTCTCTCTCAGAGCGTTAGTATCTAATATACTAATATTAGAAATGAGATCAAAAAGAATTCTAAAGGGATCAATTTTGAGAAAATAAATGCTTTTTATGTTCTTAGGTTTTGAGTAGACCTCTGGTTAGGTAGTATTGCATTTTTGAAAATTTCTAATGAGAGGTAGACAGACGGTCATGTAATGTTATGCTTACTACTAGAATGTTAACACGAGGAAGAAACATAAACTTGTTATGCTTACCACTCGGTTAAGTCGAGTTAGTAAGTCTTTTATTGAGCGATGTATATGCATTTACAACATGATCCCAGAAAATATACAAAACAAATGTGTTACGAAATTCAAAAGAATTGTTAAAATACGTTTCTGTGCTAAAGGTTATTGTAACATAAATTATTTTCTTAATGATACCGCAGATTAGAAATGGAGCGACCGCCCTCAAGCTAATAAATAATAAGTTATATTGTACGATATTTCATTGTTACCATATTTCATAAAAAAAAGAAGCCCTCTGAGTTTCTTGCGCCCGTTCTTCTCAGATATGAGGCATACTTTTTCGAATGGCTGGTAGTTTTTGACTTTCAATAAGTGACATCATAATATTCTATTTTGAATAAAAATATTTGAATTTCAATTTGAATCAATAATCCTGATTGGCCCTACAATATAATGAGCAGGGCGTATCATTTATTATTAGATTCGAAGCTCTTGATCGTCTCGACACTTTTTTTCATTTATACGTCTAGATAGACAGTGACAACTGTGAAAACGATGAAAAACATTGAGGTTGACAGTAAACCTCTATTTTCTGAGCAATGCACGCACACTAACAGAAAGTGTCATACAAATCGCGAGTATAAGACCTAGCTTGTCACGCACACTAAAGTATAAAATCTGGCCTGTTTTCATCGGTCGTCTAGCAGCGAAAGGCTCTTTATTGACGCATAAATATATATACGCCTATATATTTATATATATGTAATAAAATTGGAGTGTTTGTTTGTAATATTGAAATAACCGTTTTTTACTACATGTAAGTATATGAATTATATGCACCAAAATATTTGTTTTTACAATTTTTGTCTGTCTGTCTGTTTGTTCCGGCTAATATCTGAAATGGCTGGACCGATTTTGACGGGACTGTTATTGGCAGGTAGCTTATGTAATAAGGAGTAACTCAGGTTTATTTTAGAAAAATAAAGTAATGTTGCAATTTCCAAGAAACGGTTTAACTCTAAAAATAATTTATATGGCAAAACAACGTTTGTCGGGTTAGTTCTTTATCTTATAAATCTGTTATTTCTGAGTTATATCTTAAAACTATACACAACATTGGTCGATACGATTAGGGTCACATGAGGTCTATACTATGATTAATAACCCAATCTCATACTTAGTTATACCGTTGGCTTCTACAACTAACAGTTAACTTAACGGGAAGTCATATTAATGTTGCAACTCTTCTATTGATTTATAGCGTACCTCAATAAAACAAAATTTATCATAACATAACATAATATAATGTTGAGTTAAATTTGTGTCAATTTTTATGATAAATGTAACTGTTATTATTGATTGTTTTACAGTGCATTTAAATTACAATTTCTTGGATTGTCTACTTGTAGCAATGTATCCAAAACATTGCATATGCAACATAATATTTTAAAAAAGTTTGGAAAATCATGAATTGCACGCCTCATGATCTAATTTTTCACAAAATTGTAATGTTAGGAAAAAAATACTATAAAATAAAACAGATATATACAAAAAAAGTGTGTGCGTGTAATCTTTACGCGCGATTGAAGTAAAACTTAATTTCTAATTAGTTTTAGGAATGATTAACAGATACTTATGTTTATACTTTTTTTTGCTTATCTGATCTCACAGACAAATGTTTTCTTCATTTGCCCTTTACCCACCTGACACCCAGTATAATATAATAGATATTATTTAAATGTTGAAATACAAGTAGATTTATATATGCTTACGAAGAATGCTTAAGAAGATTTATATTAAAGCCGTGTTATTAATAATTGAATAAAAATAATAAGAAATTGAAGAGATTTTTTTTTTTTTTTTTTTTTTTATTAACATATCAATACTACATTGTTATAGAATATTAACGAATATGGCTGTATGCGCTTGAACCTTTCGCCTGTCCGATGGACGAAGAATCCAGAAAAATTAACGAATGTCGCAAACGTCAGACTGAAAACTTTTATTTATTATTTATTACAAAGTAGTCATTAATGAACAAATACACTTGGAGATTTTCAGAAAATATTAGTGAGCAATTTGAAACAATTGTTTAAACCTTAACGGTTTTAATGGTTAGAAATTGTTTCAATTGACTTTTTTCTGCCGGAAGTACTACTACTATTCTGGGTTACCCCCATGTCACGCCTGAAGAAGTTATACTTCAAAAAAATTTAAGTATTAAAATTTTGAAATTTCATAATGTTTGAATTGAAATTATCAACATTAATCTGGTTTTCACATCTACTGACACTCCGAGCAACAATTATATGCATGTTTATGTGGTTTTTTATTATTCAAATATATTACGGGCTGTACAAGATTACGACAAAATATAAACACCATTCAATTGAAATAACAATTAATTTACAATCATATTATTTATACATAGTGTTTGGATTTACGTAAAGGAGATTGACCATACATGGGCCATGGTTGTGTCAGACAATAATAATATATTTGATAATTTAAAGTACTTAAATTTTTACATTCAGTTTGGGAGTAAAAGTAAAGTGCTTCCTATCCCGAGTTTTTTTTTAAATTTAAATGTTCTATAATGATTGAAATAATAAAATCGATCGTTATTAATAGAATCGATTTTTTTAGGAATATAGTATTTCGTTAAACACTTAAAATCGAATCGAAACAACTCGTCATGTGGTGAGTCTATGGTTTCATTTAATGTCATTTTTTGCATGCTAAATACCACAGAGTACTTTTAGTTATACTGCTTGTACTAATTTGCCGGATCCGAACTGTCTCCTTTTTTGTATCGGATGGACAAGGGCTGACTTCCATGAGTCAGGGACTACGCCTTCTAAATAAGAGTGCCGGTATAAACGCGTTAGCACAGGCGTCAACTCAGGGGCACACGTTCTAAGCATGATTAGAGAAATGCCATCCGACTTACTCGACTTTCTGACGTCCAACGAAATAGAGCGAACAGTTTTCTGTCTAAATTGTACTTCAGGCATAGAGTTCTGACACCGCGGTATGGTCGGTGGTGTTTTTCCGTTGTCAAGAGTCGAGTTGGAGGCAAAACGAGCGCACAGGAGATCGGCTCTTTTGCCGTATGGGCCAGGGTATCATTGCTGATGTGCAACGGCGGCAGGGACGGCTGGTTGAAGTTACCATGAGCAGCTTTCGACAACGACCAGAACTTGCGTGTTTCAATCGGGTAACTGGAAAGCTGCTCGCCGATTTTGATTATATAGATTCTTTTTAAATTAATACTTAATTTTGTTATTTATATAATACTAGAAATAATACATATCGAACTCAAAATTTACTTAAAAAACCAGCCCGAATTTCTTGTGAAATAAATTCAATTAAGATAAGAGATAATATTATTCTCTGATAATAACGGTAAGACGTAACTTGTGTTACGGGCTTAAGCGTTCGCATAAAATTAAAAGCTATAAAATTCATTTCATTACTCAAAATTGATTCCTTTAAAATTATTATTTTTAATGTATACAATTATAGCTTAGGAAACAAATGGCTAAGATACTCTTCCAGTAGGTATTATTTTTGCTATAGAGAATCATAATCTCGTCTCAATCATCATATGAGAATAGTAACAGAACGAGAAGATGTAAATCTTTAATCTGTTCGTAATATCTGAAACGTAACGCTTCGCGTACTATTAAAAACCTTGCAATGATTATGACGGGTACTCACGATATAATATATTTTATTAATTTGGTGCCGATATTTCGATCCAATTGCATGAATCCTGGTCGCGGCGGATTTTAATAAAATATATATCGTGAGTGGGTACGTACTCACCGTATATATAATAATTACAATGTTAAAGTTCCGCGATGATAAAAGTTTAAAAACAAAACCTTGTTGTATCCAGAAACATAATTAGTACATAGTTTGGTGGTGTGTAAGACAATTAACAAAGTTACTTGAAGTCCAACTGAGAATGCCTCATATTTTTAAAAGTATCCATAGAATATAATATATTAGTCTTAACAAATGTGAATTTTGTACCCCCTTTATTAATTCTCGTAAATTTCAATATTTACAGATCAAAATGGCGGTAAAATTAAAGTTTATCCTGCTGATAATTGCAGCGGTGGGTAGCGGAACTGCCATGGACACGCATCGAAGTAAGTAGTTTTAGAAACTGACGTTAGATGTCGCTTTCACGCAAAAATAAAGTTGTGCTATAATTTGAGATTTTTAGTAATGTTTTTGATTTTGTTAATATACTCTATTATAGAAGACTTATTGCGATGACTTATTATGATCTAAATGAATCTACATTATATAATGTAATTTTATTATAAGAAACTGAGCCATACTATAGCTGAATTAAATTTAAACCATTCAAATAAAGTGAAAATAAATATAGGTACAGTAAATAACAGTGTAGAGTGATTTTATATCATCACGGTTTCAAATATTTTATGTAAAAGATAAGCTATCCTTTGGTAGATGGCGCTAATCACAAATAATTTCAGCACCTCGACAGAACGGCCCTGCGTTGATCTTCACAGCGGGCAATGGAGAGCAATGCCTGGGATCCGACAGGAGTACAGGTGGAGTTTGTTTATCCAGGAACCAGTGCAACACTCAGGGAGGAAAGGCCATTGGATTCTGTGGAGTGTTCGCAACATGTTGCTCATGTGAGTTCAATTTTGTTTGTTTTAAGTACTTAGGTACTTATTTTTGATAGGTATAGGTACTTTTAAAAATTATCTTTAAGGTTTAGTTGTAAACAAATTATGTCTTTTATAACGATTATGCATGTTGAGTTAGCCTGGAAGAAGAGTGTACAAAACAATAAAATAATTCTTCAATGTGCACTATACCTATGCACGTTGGCTTCCTAATAAATAAATTAACTCTCGTTGGGCTTACGTTGGCGTGATAAAAAATGGGGGTTCACTTTTCGTAACCGCTTACGTAGACCCCGCGGTCTACAAAAATTTATCTGCTTTCGGTAGTTTAGAACTAAAATGTTGGTTAGATTTCACTTATCAATGTAGATAGACGGATAATAATATGTTTAGAAGCTCAGTGACCGTTTAGCCTAAGCACATAGTCGGATTTGGTTCGGCCGAACCATCGGACGGTCCGGTGGGCTTGGATGGACCCCTAGCACCATTTGGGTCAGCGTCATACTCGCTATGGTACGGGGTGGGAGTTTTTTATCTGTTCTTCTCCTCATGTCAAAGCCCCTTTACGAACTGATGTAACTTTTTTTTACGAAAATTAGGTACGAGACGAGAAGGACGTTCAGCTGATGGTAATTGATAAGCCTATTGAAATATTGAAAAACCTAAGAATTCTGAGCGGCACTACAATTGCGCTCGTCACCTTGAGACATAAGATGTTAAGTCAATTTGCCCAGTAATTTCACTAGCTACGGCGCCCTTCAGCATTACTGCTTCACGGCAGAAATAGGCGCCGTTGTAACTTCATGACGTTTACCAATTGTTTTTGCAATATGTTATGTTATTGTCACTCCCTGTGGTAACTAAATATATTTCTCTTTTTGTTAAGTGAACGCGTGCGACGTCCGGACCAACACGAAAGTTGCCGTGTTCATCAACCCTCCTCTCAACAGAGAGTCCTCAGGGTTGGAGTGCTCTTACAACGTGGAGATCAACAACAACAACGTGTGTCAGATGAGGATCGACTTTGAGACCTTCAACCTGGCACCCCCCACTACTGTGAGTCCATTTTACACTGTTTTTATATAAGAGGCGAATAAACAATTAAAAAAAATTGTTATTGTATTGTATATCGATAGAATAATAATAATAAGCCTTTTTATTTCTTGTTAACAATCGTTTTTTTTTACAGTAAACACCAATTTACATTGTATTTGTAATTTAGTTTTGGTTATTTTTTTTAGTAATGTGTAAGATTAAATTAAAATATAATATAAACAATTTATGGGTTAACAAGAACCCCTGTATGAGTAAAGGCCTCCTCCAAAGATGCCCATTCTTGTCTATGGAGCACCAGTCTATGCCAGCTAATCTTTTCAGATCATCTTCCCAGCGGGCTAAGGGTTTTCCCCTTCTCCTCTTACCTGAAGGACCTTTCCACTGGGTAACTCTTATGGTCCACCTTCTATCAGCCATTCTCGCTACATGTCCAGCCCATTGCCATTTCCGCTTTTGGGCGAAGGTCAAAGCGTTTGTAGCTTTGGTGATGCCTCTTATCTTTGTGTGTCGTATTTTATCCATTATCTTATGCTTCGCTCTAAGCTTCTTTGACATGTATTAATTTTATGCGCAGCTTCTGTAGAGAATTTCCAGGTCTGGCTTCCATAAGTAAGGCTTGGTAGTAGACATGTGTTTATAACTTTAGCTTTGAGAGTTATTGGTAAGTTGCTTTTAAATATATCTTTTAGGCTCCAATATTTATTCCAGGTTTGTTGAAACCTTCTCTCTATTTCTATGGTGTTGTTTATAGTAACTATTCAAATTCGCTTGGCTTAAACCTGATTGAATAAAGTCTTTTTGACATTGACTTTGAGAATAAACAAGCATTCGTTCAAAAGGATCATTCCCCACTTTTCAAAAAAAGGAAGCCATTTATTTTCTCAAAATTGATTCCTTTAAAATTCTTTTTGATGTCGCTTCAAACACTACCACCGCTTCGGAAACATGTGGCGCTTTGAAAGAGAAGAAACAGGCGCAAGAAACTCTCCCATGGAGAGGGAAAGTTCCGTAAAACCGGTACTGTCAAATCAAATGAAAATCATTTTATGCATCAAAGTCATGGAATGTCAATTTTTTTCGTACCTGTTACTAAAATGGTTCGATCTGTCGAGCTTAAATGCTGGCAAGGCTCCTGTGATTCCTCTGTGTTGCGAAAGAATTTAGGCGACGGTGATCTTTTAAGATAAGGTGACTCATATCCTATTCCACAATATATACGCCAGTAAAACAGGCTATAGCTATGAAGGTTATAATTCCCCTCCAGTGGGAGGCTCCTTTGCAATGGATGCCGGCTAGATTATGGGTACCATAACGGCGCCTATTTCTGCGGTGAAGCAGTAGTGTGTACGCATTACTGTGTTTCGGACTGAAGGGCGCCGTAGCTAGTGAAATTACTGGGCAAATGAGACATAACATCAAGTCTCAAGATAACGAACGCAATGGTGGTGCCGCCCGAATGGGTTTTTCAAGAATCCTGAACGGAATTTCAATGTAATGGGTAGGGCGTATCAATTACCATCAGCTGAACGTCCTGCTCGTCTCCCATATTGTCATAAAAAAAAGTAATTGAATTTAAAGAGTATTTTGAATAACTTTACAGGTAGAAGCAGTTGAAAACGTTACAAGTCGACCGGGATATTCCTGCCGCAATGATATCTTCCAGGTCACCAACCTGCAGGCTAACTCCGACATTCTGCCGCCTCTGTGTGGAGACAATAATGGACAACACAGTAAGTTTGCGAATGTAATGGGGCCGGCTTGAAGTATTGCCCATACTTCAAGCCGGCACCCCTTATTCTAGCGCTCAACAAAGTGCAGGTCCGGCCATATATACAGTATTGTTGTCATCTCTGGTATGGTGCACCCCAGTATCAGAGCTGTTTCACCTGATTCCTGCCGCTGAATTCCATCTTCGCACGAAACGCCACAAATTAGGATATCATCCCTACCATCTGGAAGTGTGGCGATCCTCTACAGTTTGGTTTCAAGGAACTTTCATCGACGTACTCGTACAACAAAGCTGTGGAATTAGCTTCCTAGTGCAGTGTTTCTGGGACGATACGACATGGGTACCTTTAAAAAAAGCGCGTACACCTTCCTTAAAGGCCGGCAACGCTCTTGTGATTCCTCTGGTGGTACAAAAGAAAGTGGGCGGCGGTGATAACTTAACAGCAGATACGTACCAAGGTACGCTCGTTTGACCTTCACCCTTTTTCCATAACAAAAAAGAACTTACTATAATATAACTTTATATCTGTCCTACCAATGTAAAAATTTGATGTTAACAATTTCTGTTATGATTTAAAATATGTATATCAACATTATTTTGATGTTATACCTATTTAAAATTGATCAGAGTTAATTTGGGGAGTTTAAAAGGGCGACAAACTAAACGCTGGGAAGATGAAGTAAAAAGAGTAGCTGGACCTAAATGGATCCAAATAGGGAAAGACAGAGAGACGTGGAAATCTTTAGAGGAGGCATTTGTCGAAAGACAAGCTGTTTAACCTAAGATATAATTTAGATTTAAGTTTATATTTAGTTAAGTATCATTTATAATATTTGTGAACAGCAATAAAGGCTTATTTTATTTTTATTTTATTTAGAGTTAATTTTAACAATGCGCGCACAATATGACACTCAAATTTGACACCCTACGTTAGTTGGTAGACCATTTGTACCTATCGTATTTCAGCTACCTTAAGTCTGTTGTTACTCAAAATTGTCTACTAAACCACAATGAATGTACGAGAATTAAATAAATTTCAATAATATGTATAAGCTGTCAAATAAAATAAAATATTTTTTTCTCAATTGTATAAAATAATTTAATGATATTTAAATAAACTTTATTAAAATAAATTACTTTTGACGTGCAAACATATTTTTTGCTTTCATAGAAGATGTAGTGCTCAAGCAAACTATGATATTATATGATAAGTATCGAAGAAATATCTTCCAATCGTGTTTTCAGTTTTGGCATCGGAAAGTAAATCTTTGAAAATACATATTTCGTTTGGTTATCAAATCAAAAATACGAGGGAGGCTAGCCTTAATGTCAGCCACTCGTTTTTAGAGTTCCGTAGCCAAATGGCAAAAAACGGAACCCTTATAGATTCGTCATGTCCGTCGGTCTGTCTGTCTGTCTGTCCATCCGTATGTCACAGCCACTTTTTTCCGAAACTATAAAATTTGGTAAGTAGTTGTATTCTGTGAACCGAGAATTTTCACACAAAATAGAAAAATAAAATTATTGAGGTTTTCTAATATATTATTTTTCTAAACTGAATAGTTTGCGCGAGACACACTTCCAAAGTGGTAAAATGTGTCCCCCACCTGTAACTTATTAAATAAGAGAATGATAAAACTAAATAAAAAATATATGATGTACATTACCATGCAAACTTCCACTGAAAATTGGTTTGAACGAGATAGAAAGTAGTTATTTTTAAAACGTCATAAATCGTTTTAACGAAGTTCTATATGCTTTTCTTGCTGATACGGAACCCTTCATGGGCGAGTCCGACTCACACTTGGCCGCTTTTTTCAGTTCAAGCGCTCGACTTTCAAGTTTCATTAATAGCCCAACGTATATTAGGTATACGTAAGTTTAATTTTCTTTGACAGGCTGGTCGTGCTGCCTACGTAATTCGGAAATCATCATTAGAAAATCATCATTAGCCTGTCAAAATATTTTTATCATTAAAACAATAAATTTTGTAGTAACCCTTTTTCATAGGACAATTTTCGATATGTAGTTATTTATGCATTAATTAATTAATTATTGCAAATGAAATAATGCGTTGTTGTAATCAAGCACTGACAGATAATCAAATTACTTTTACTATAGTGTATGTCCGGGTGAACGCGTCGACCAACAGCCGGTCAATCCGGATCAACTTCAAGATCGCCGACAGAAACACTCAGCCGAACTTACCGCAGGCCACTTGGAAGATCAAGGTCACACAGCTGGAGTGCTTCAACACTTTAGGGTAAGACCCTACAATAACGTCCCTTATTAGTCTCAGTATCATCATCATTATTTCAGCCGGAAAACGCCTATTGCTGGGCAAAGGCGTTAATAGTATAAATGAACACGTGTCCCCCCTGAAAACGTGATCTGGAAGGGCCACGAAACGTTGAGTTAACTAAAATAATAATAAAAATGTGACGTTTACGGAAAATGTAATGTAATAAAATAGTTACAATTAGACGCGTTTTAATCATAGAAAATACTTCCCCCTTATTCATAATGGTCCGCTAACTTAAAACAGCCGCTAAGGAGTGTTTTTTCTCATTCTGACTTAGGTCAATAGAAGAAGACAGAACGAGAATTAGCAATGCTTTAAGTAGTAATGTTAGCAGACTATTATGAATAAGGGGGGAATAATTTAATTGATTTCAAGTTTTGGAAATATATAAAATTTTATAAATACGCTGAAAATTATGCGCAGAAATCAAAACCCAAAAAAATTGGATTCCTGAATTGGAGGAAATCCCTAATAATAAAATCAGCTTAGATTTAATGCACGCGTTTTCGAGTTAGTTCCCTGATGTTAAATTATTGGATTTGGGCTAGAGTCCACTGGACTAACAGATATATTAGATCGTTAGTGATCTTCTCTCCATCCAGCCTAGTGAGCAGGCGGTCCGAGGTTCGAGTCTCCTTCCGAGACGCCCCGCGCCTGTGAGCTACATTTTCGGCCTCCAAGGCCCCCGCCCGGCTTCGCTGTAAAAGCCTTCAGGGCTATCAGCACAGAGAAGGTTTTAGTCGGTAGGGGGTGTTTACACCCGAACCCGACATATGGGCCCCGTTTCGGGGTCTTCAATACGTAAATGTATTTAACTCCTCTCGAAAAAAAAAAAAAAGGATTTGAGCAGGCTGTTAAGTAGATCCTGTAGATGGCGCCACAGCTGGAAAGTTTAACGAACATACCGAGATGTAGGTACATAGATAGGTATATTTATTTTATTATGAAAAACATTGCGAATTGTACGAACTTACAAATAAACAGTCACTGAAATTGTCAATGATTTGCTACTTCCATAGAATAATTTGACATTGTTTTTTATCTGGGGAATGTATGCACCTTTCGTGGTTGCTGAGTAAAATTTCTAATTCCGTCTTTTTACTTTATATATTTATTATACAGATTATGTGTAACATTAATTGTTAATTTTACATTGAACAATATAATGTTACAGGAAGTATCGCGACGGTTTCCTGGAAGCCATCACCTCCTCGCTGCCGTCCACTCCACTCTCATCATCAGCCGACCGAGATGAATACCTGATTGGTAAATATTACAATGTTGTTTCTGTTTGAGTTAACTAATTTTAATAGGTTTTTTTAGCTTGAGAGGTACTGATGTTAAAGGAATCTGTTTATTAACCTATCAAAATAATAAAACTATCTTTTAATTGAATACTATTTATTTCTTAGTAAGTATAAAATTTTGTTTTCACAGCAGACGTTCGCAGTGACGTCCTTGTTTTGCGATAACCACCTTTCTACTAATCTCATACTAAATGTATGGGAGTGTTTCATGTCAACAGTTAAGATTTTTCTCGTTTGATTTTAAAAAACTTATTGATGTCTTTTTACTGACTATTTAACGGTCTTTCGATATCAGTTTAAATATGCCGTGAAGCAGTAAATATTACTATGTTTCGGTCTGAAGGGCGCCAAAAGCTAGTGAATAGTAAGCAGCACTGCATTGTAATGGGCAGGGCATATCAATTACCATCAGCTGAACGTCCTGCTCGTCTCGTCCCTTATTATTAGTGATTAGCTCTTAATAGTGATTTTCATTATTATAACACTAGAAATAAGGGATTGCTTGTGGCTAATTCTAGTAGGCTACATATAATACATAATAGCTTTAAGGGTAAATGTATACACTTCTATTACCCCCAGTAGTCCCAGCCACTGTTCAGGCATTATCTATTAATAAATTTAAATGTTTTATAAAAAAATGGCTCTGTCGTAAATCCTATTACTCCACTGCTGAATATCTAAATGATCGGACAGCCTGGGACTAGATTGTGATTATTTTATAGCGATAGAAATGACTGTACAATATTGTATATTTTTATTGAAAAGAGTGCAAAAAAAGAATGCTGGGAGAGTTTCTTGAGCCGCTTCTTCTCTCTCAGAGCGCCATTTGTTTCCGAAGCGGTAGTAGTATCTAGTAGTTATCAGAAGTGACATCAAAAAGAATTCTAAAGGAATCAATTTTGAGAAAATAAATGCCTTCTATGGCCTTTTATTATAAAAAAAAATGTTTTTTGATATCTGCCATAGTTAGTTACGGAATAATATAGTAACAACCTGTATAGAAACTAGATAATATTCCGTTGTCTACGTCACAGCACCGCCCGGCTGCCTGCAGTACTACCCGGACCGAACAGGAGCCTTCGAGTCATTCAACTACAACCGAGGAGCCGGGCCTTACATAGCCAACCTGGCTTATGCCACGTGCTTCAAGAAGACACCAGACGTGTGTGGCATCAAGTAAGTGATACAATACTATTTTGTATTAAAAATGCGACGATTTCTGTATTATTTCCGACTCCATATTCGTTTTTAAACTTTTGTAACTTAAATTATAATTTTATTTATTAAATACTAGCTGACCCGACAGACGTTGTTCTGTATATAATAATTAAAATAATGTTTTTATATGAATTTGTCAATAATATATCATAACATCAAAAATAACTTCGTAAAATATGCACCCTGCTGTCGTAATGAAATTGTTTCACAGCAGAACTGTCAAACCGTGCGTCAATAAATTCTCTCATAGAAATGATGTATGGACACATCAAAGGAAAAATAAATTTGTTGTTTTTATTTAATTTAGCAGCATTTTCCTATTTATTCACCTTTTAAACCTTCTCTGGACCACAAATAATTCAAGACCAAAATTAGCCAAATCGGTCCAGCCGTTCTCGAGTTTTAGCGAGACTAACGAACAGCAATTCATTTTTATATATATAGATAACTGTCAGACGCATCAACCTCAATTCAGTTTTGATATTTCTATTGTGTTTTTTATTGTTATTATTTTATTTATTTTAGCAATTTTATCTAAATTTGCGTGCGATAAGTAAATTTTACGCACTCTAACAACAAACTTACGAAAAAACTCACGCGTAATTTCAAAATTGGGCAAACGGTTCTTTTTCAACCGCAAAAGCGAGTGCCAGGATACTACTTTTCCCGCACGAGTAATACAAATATTTGTATATAATTGTCAGGACGACGTCTGAGTTTTTCGTAAGTCGTTATGGTGGAATTATTCTTAGCTCGCACTCAAATCGATGTTTATAAATACGGATATCGTCCATCCATATAGGGTCCTCTATATGGATGAGATTTATTTATTTATACAGACATGGCCGAAAATATTTTAGAACTCACACGATGAAAGAAGAAATAATTACCTTACTTTTGACAGACGAGAGTACGGGTCACCTGATGTTCACCGTGAAGTGATCACCGTCGCCCACATTCTCTTGCAACCCCAGATTAATCACAGTTGCATTCAACAACAAAAACGCGAATAAAGCCCTATCATTGAACAGGAAAATCCTATTCTTTCTTACCAGGATTCTAACTGGGCACTGTCGCCTAAACCGGCACCTGAGTGTGTTCGGATTAAAAAAAAAGTGTGTGGGTACATATGAGTGCACGCAGGAAGTTATACATATTTGGCCTAACAAAGCAAAAATCCTTAAAGTTATTTATTCCTCGTGCTATTCTACGTTTGTAGAACGAACAATATTGTAAAAATCTTGCAACGATGGCTTTGACAATTAATTATTAAATAACCAATACGGCTGTATGGGCTTGAACCCCTTGCCTATCCTAATAATGGACGAAGAAACCAAAAAAAAAAAAATAACAAATGTCGCAAACGTCAGAGAATTTTAGGAACCAAATTCACCTTGTTACTTTTGTGTTAGTTTTTTTGTTTGTAAATTTCACTCTCATATTTTTAACGCGCCTGAAGAAGTATAACTTTAAAACAAAAAAACTTGTAGAATTTGCCTTGAGGCCGATGAAACGCCTCTTCATCTCCTCTGCGATTGCGGCTCACTAATGTATAAGCGTCCATAATCCTTCGTGACTACACCCTGCTTTCAGTGATGTTTGTAATACTCGCGACAAGAAGATACTGCGGTTCACAAACGCGGCAGGGCTTGACTACGAGCTATAAGTATGAGCGGCGAACACTATAGTTTAATTCTGGACGCGGTGTTAGTAGGACTCATTAGGACTAGACCATAGGTTCTCAACGTGGGCGATAACGCCCCCTTGTGGGCGTTTGAGACTTTCGGGGGGGCAGTAGAAGACCCAGAGAAAATAAGGGGGCTTTGAGATGGCGCAGATGGGGCGTGAGTATATTAAAAAATATAATCTAAAAAGGCAAAAAAATACACGAAAATACTCTAGAAAAAGACATTATTAATGTGGTCGATGAGCAAAATAAGGTTGAGAAACTATGGACTAGACAAATAGCCATCCTCCAATAATAATAGTGATACTATTGATTACCAATTATATATGTAGAAATAATAGACCTAATGTCTGGTATTCTTCAGATTAACTGCAGCCAGCTTCGAGATGGCCTTCCGTGACGACACAAACATGTACTTGGATACCGACTGCCAGACGAACCCGGTGGTGCAAGGATCCAGCCAGTCTGAGGACTACCTGTTCATCCCCGAGGCGGAGACAGCTGACGGTCTACGTGGCTCCAAATATTGCGGATCTAGTGCTTCTGATCAAATCATTGCATGTGAGTATACACAACATAGTATATTATATAGAAGGATAATAAAATTTACACTTTTCTCGTCAGCCTATTCTAAATCTCAATGTCAATCTTAGTCTTTTTTAATTAAGCGTTATTTTCCTGTAATCAAAATTAATTAAGATGGCCGCCGTGCGAATAAATATGTTTAGTTATTTAGAAAAGTACAATTTTGACTAGCAGTTGACATAGTTTTGTGTTATCTTTCGTATTATTAGGAGCTTGGAAGTGTTGGTAATTTTGGTGTGATTGATTCTATTTTGTGAGATGTTCATGTTTTCAAAATATCTGGTCTTTCATTTCAGCAACGCCACCTGGGCCGCTGTACGTGCATTTCCATAGCGACAACTTAGTCACAACTGACATCAACGAGTCCGGCTACAGATTCAATTATAACGTCCTAAACAACTGTTATCTCAGAACAAATACTTTCCCGTAATAGATGGCGCTGTAATAAAATTATATAACATGACTCCCAGTACTTTTATAGCTATTTTACATATAGTATTTAAATAGAAAACCTTTTTAGAATTACAAAACAAAAGAAACATCACTTTAAGTGTTTCTCGAATCTCTCCCAATTGAAAAAAGGGTTTAGTAGGTAATGCTGATGAAACACAGATGGCGTTACTCGGTATAGGCTCAAGTGTTGCCATATCTTGCTGTAGGTAGTGCTTTTATTTATTTAATAAGATTAAAAATTGTATTTAAAGAAATAAGGGAACTAGATGTTGCATTTATTTTTGTCAATAAGTAGATGTTTAAGATATTTTTTGAATAAAATTCTAAAAATAAATTATTATGTACTTTTTTGAATCCTTCTCAGCAACTCTTCTTTAATAGTTTTAAACAAATTTATAGAAATAAATCAATTTTAGATACCACTTCGTAAAATAAATGAATATTTTGAAGGGCTGTATCGACGATTCCATAATAAAAGAATGCATAATTTGATTGCAAATAATGCTTTATATTATCTCTTCAGCAACACACTATAAAACATCAGGTTTAAGAATCATTAATCAAGTCATTAAATTACAATAAATTTAAATAAGTATTTTACAAGCTTATAAATTGTCATTGAATCGCCACACTAGTCGGAGAATGTATCGTGATGCGTGGGTTCAAACAGATCTATAAACCATTGGCAGTCATCATTTGGCATTTCTATGGCGAACTTTGATGATACTCTAAAAATAACAATTTAATTATATAACCTCAAATTTATTAATATTCAATTTAAAAGAAAGTAAAAACATGTGAAAGAATTGTATGCGAGAGTGTGTGTGTTTATACTACATGTAGGTAGGAAAAATTTAATTGACTAGTTACTACAGAGTCCAGACACAGACATACCTACAAACTTATTTATACACAATTATTTACAGGTAACACAGATTCTTATGTAACTGTGTTATATAAGGACAGAAAGTGTTGCCAACTTGTAAAATAAATTCAATTCAAACTCTATTGAAAGAAGAGCTACAATATATTGTAATTTTATGATTTACTCAAGACTACATATCTAGGACTACATAGAGTAGGTATATTACTTGCATTCAATAATTCAATAATGCCAAGAATTGGCACAATTTTTTGAGAATTTCAGACATAAGGAGCAAACTAGCAAAGCCTCTTAATAACCTACTAAATCGTTAGCCGCTTTCATATTATTACCAGTGGGAGGCTCCTTTGCACAACATACCGGGTAGATTATGGGTAATGTGTAAATATTATTGTGTTGCGGTCTGAGGGGCGCCGTAGCTAATGAAATTACTGGGCAAATGAGACTTAACATCTTATGTCTCAAGGTGACGAGCGAATTATTGTGGTGGTTCAAGAATCCTGAACGGCACTACATTGTAATGTGCAGGGCACTCATCATCGGCTGAACGCCCTGCTCGTTTCGTCCCTTTTTTTCATAAAAAAATTTACTAAATGTGCCTGCACATTGAGAGTAACACAATAGGTTCATCCCGTTAACATGATTCGGACACTGCAGAGTTTACGATGAATGGTACCCGCGCGATGTATCCATGGATTAGGTATGACGACAGCATAAAAGAATTACCTGTTTGTGATTTGGTACTGGTGTGGCACGGACTAGTAAGAAAATAAGGAAAACAAGTCGATTAACGTGTAAATACATAGCCCCACGCACACACTTACATTACTACAGGCCGATATGCGGCCATTATGAGAATTGTCATAGTGTGACAGATCAGTTTGTCTTAATAAAATATTTTAAAAATGTCGTCATGCGTTGTGAAACGGTGTAAAAACGATACAATATAAGTATAAGTAAAACGTAATGGATTTCGGCTATCTCCGTTTTTTACAAGATTATAGCCGTTTTTTATAGTGACTGCACGTTTCATACAATCGAGTAAATCGCTTTTTTCTTACGGCCGTTCCCAATATTCAGTCTATCTCTTACTTGAGATAAAAATCGTAAGTATCATTGACTTTTCTGTCCCAATAAACTTATCGACGGTAACTCACCTTATCCGTACACGCTGTTTGTCAATGGGACGACGTATAGCTTACCAGTGATAGAAGTTTATATGGAAATTGTAATTCACGCGTCCCAATATAAGGCGATAAGAATGACTTATCGGTTATATTGGGACAGCTTATTACTGACAGTAGTAGGTAGTAATTTATCTCTATCTGTAGATTGTATATTGGGAACGGCCGTTAGATAGTTTGATAGGCTGACAAGAAAATACGCATGTAAATAATACGTAAAAATTTAAACGAAATTCCCCGATCACGAATCACTGAACACAGTTCATCCTAGACCACTCTTAATAATGAAACAATTTATATAACAATAAATTTATTTAAGTGATGCACAGTAATAATTTACAAATAAATGCATAATTCTATGACTAATGTAGTTTTTTATACACACAAAAATATAACTTAATCAACTAAAAGTATATTTAAAAGCTTTCAATATCTGAGTTTCACAAAAAATTATAAATCAACTTGATGTACCAATATAATTGGATAATTCATCCCAAAAGTAGGTACACAATTCTTATAAGACAACAACTTATAGTATGATAATTTACACAAATACAGGCCTTATTAATTAAGCGTATAAGAACATATTGGAAATAGTTTTTTTCATTTCTCATACTGTACGGAAAGTAATGTTATTTTGATCTGATTATTGGGTGGAAAATGCTACTTCCCTCCATAGAGAGGGAAAAACTCATACAAATTATTTCCCACCTAACCGGAATGAACTTTAAAAATAGAACTGCTGTCAGCTATGAAGAGTATTATGTAAAAAAAAACTAATTAAAAGAAATGCCATGTGACTTTCTAAACAGCCAGTGTGAACTTAGCGCAAACTTCTTTGAGCGGAATAAGCCGCAACAATTACGCGGTGAGTTCCATATTTAAAATTTAAAAAGTCGACATAAATTGTCTTATGTTGACAACTAATTTTAAATAGGTACTACGAATATTATTATATAATATCAATTAATAGTTTAGATATACAACTAGTTTTATTTTCCTCATATTCGAAATGAAAAGTAGAGTGTTTAACACGTGTAAAAGAATCAATTCCTACTCGGAGTCTTAATACCTCGGGAATTGATTCTTTCGACCCTCGGTTAACAATCTACTTTTCCCGCGTGTTTGAAAAAAAACAAAATGACTGTATTATGTTCACGAATTTTGGCACAGGACCACATTAACGGAAAGGCCGTTAATTAACGTTCTAAAAGGCAGTTAGCATACATTTAGCCAATAATTATCGATTTTTTAACGATAATCATATTGCCACAAGCCGGTTTATCAATGGGTATCTTAAGCCCTGTGGCCGCTTGGTTTAACACTATTATTCAAGCCAATTAATGCGTTAGTGGACATTTTAGGCGTTGAGCCTTAATTTTTATTTCTTTTTAATTTTATTAATCGAGTCATAACGATACCACACAATATCGGTATATATAAAAACACGATGTATTTTATTATAATTTTCCGTTGATGTAAAAAATAGAAGCGACATTGAAAACATCGAAAACACGAGTAATAACTCGTGACTACTCATGATGTAATTTTTAACCTCTGATGTTAAGAGAGGTGCCTAATAATAACTTCTTAATAGTGCATAATGGAATCCATTTTTGAAGGTTTATATTAAAAAATAATATAAAAATAATTATATACCTTCAGAATTTGGAAAGAAAATTAATTTTTACTGACATTAAAACATCACCAAAATACCCATTAATTTTTCAGTTGGAGCCATGCTAATCATTCAATCTAGATAAAAATTGTATGAAAATTTATTATTTGTACACAATTATTAACAAAACTATTTAACATGACATAATTTTGTTAGTTTTCTAAAGAAACTTGTATTATGTTTGTAATAAATTAAAAATGCTTCTAATTCTGAATTAAAGCTATGGCTATCTTGTGCGAGAGAGGTAACCTAGCTCCGCTCGATTCCTCAAGGCCGTTGGCTCGGTCCCCAGCCTTAGAGCGCTTGTAGACGTCCGTTTTTTTCACCGGATAACGGACCGTCAATAAACGGCTATCCTTGTATACATACAATTCCATGTCAATATCACCCATTTTTAAAAGAACGCAGGTAGACGGCACTCAATTAACAGAAAACAGGCAATACGTCCGGCAGCGTCAACACGCACCAATACACTGGCGTGGATGACCGCCATTTCTTACACCGGACCGGATCCGTCGCGCCGAGGGGAAGGGGTGGTGCATCCGGCGTAAATTGTTCGCCGGACCGATGTCCGGTGCATGTACACACATTCATTATAATTCATACACCACCGCGAATCCGGCAAAAAACACGGTCCGTTATCCGGTGAAAAAAACGGACGTCTACAAGCGCTCTTAAGGAGACTCGAACCTTGGTCCCTCAGCATTAAACCGGTGAAGTTTTTACTCAACAAAAAACCACCTACGCAGCACATACTCTATAATATAATATAATATTTTATATATAATATAATAAAAATATTCAAAAATATAGTTATATAGCTTTTCTTTGAAAGCTATTAATTAACAGATTTTAATACACAAAATATATAATACTGGTACATCGACGACGTAATATAAGCTACATATTATTATCACGGACTAGTAAAAAAATAAGGACTCCGTGTCACCTTAAGGCCTACGCAGACCGGGACGGCAAGGCAAGGGATTTTAATTTTTACTAATGGACATTCAACCGTACTGGTACAGAAATACGACATAAATTGCTATGCTTTAAAATGATGCCGTGGCATTGAAAGGGATTTTATCGCAACACGCGCCACAGGCTCCCGTGGCGGGATGCCGTGGCATACTGCGGTAGGCAACGGCATGCCACGGACTCCGGCGCTCGTAGTGATATACTGCGGGGTGCGGCGGCGGGAGTAGAGAAGCGGGGAATGCACACCAATATTGACCATCCATTTGCGCCCGCGTCTTTGACGACTGTGCTACGTGATTTTTTCGGAGACCAGTTTTTTACGTTTTTTATTCCAACATGGAGGAAAAATTAATAACTTTAGTTCAAGACTATGATTATTTATATAATATGTCATCAAAACATTATATGAACACTCAAATGAAGAACAATGCGTGGAAAAGAATTGGAATAGAAATGAATAAAACAGGTAAGTAAATATTTTTGCACTATAATTATATTTTAAGATTTAACACAGTATTAATGTCTATTTACAATATCGTTTTGCCATGGAATAGAGCCCTCATCAGACCTAAAGTAATCTTTAAACATCTCCCGTACTGTCATACCATCTAATGCATTGTTCATATTATTATCGTTTTCTAAATTAATGCTTACACTTGCTATATTTTGGCTTTCTGTGCTTGTACCACCTATGATGAAATTGTGTAAGCAAGTACATGCTAAAATGATATTATCAACATATTTTGGTTGAACCTGAATTCCTTTTTGACATAATTCGAAACGTTCTTGAAGTATACCAAATGCATTTTCGACGATACGCCTGGCTCTACTCAAACGATAATTGTATATTTTCATTGCTTCATCTGTCAATCGATCGCCACTAAATGGTCTCATAATGTTTGTGGTTAACGGAAAAGCCTCGTCTGCTACAAAAACATACGGCAACTCAAGATCTGTCCTCGGTAAACGTTTTTTTGGGGGAATATCGAGGGCATTAGAAGTCAATTTTTTTCCAAATATTGAGTTTTGCATTATACCTCCATCACTATTTCGTCCATATGATCCTACATCTGCAATCACAAATTTATAATTTGCATCCACAACCGCTAGTAGTACGATACTGAAAAACTTTTTATAGTTTATGTAGAGACTTCCACTATTGCGAGGTGCTTTTATCTTGAAATGTTTACCATCTATTGCACCGATGCAGTTCGGGAAATTCCATTTTTCATCAAATTCCATCGCGATTCGCGTCCATTTTTCCCTTGTTGGTTTTGGCATAACACTAGGTCTTAGGGCATTCCAAATGACTCGGCAAGTTTCATGTACGATAGAGCGCACTGTACTAAACCCCATGCGATAGCTGTAACCTAGAGACTTGAAGCTACTTCCCGTGATCAAAAATCTGAAAGATAATATAATTAGGGGTAAGTGAGGCAGAGTGAAAGACAGGGCACAGTTAAACAAAGTCAATTAAATAATACAGTTTACGTATTTATATATAATTATGAATTCCTCATGATATTTTTCCGTCACCGTAATGCCAGTGGTAATTTCTACTTAGAAAAAGATTAGCTCAATATAATCCCATAAACACAGCTGGTGCTAACCTAGTCACTATCTAAGGCCTTTTCCCATTACCTACTTATTCTGTTTCTATACCATTTTACCTGCTTATGTTTTGTTTTAGGTGAAGAATGCCAGAAAATATGGGGTAATATACGTAATAATTTTAGGAAAGCTCTGAATAACAGAAAAACAAAGAGTGGTGACCCGTACACAAAGCGACGCCCTATCAAGTTTGAAAAAGAGCTGGAGTTTTTGAAAAAATTCATTCAGCACAGAAAACAAACCTCGAATCTGGACTCCTCTTCAGAGGATACGCAGACTTCTTTCGCAGAATCCGCTGTCAATGATAATGATGAACGTTCAGTTTCGCGAATGACCAATGATTCACACCATTCCTTAATAAGACCAGAACCTACAACAACTGCTGAAATACTAAATAAATACATTGAATCGAAAAAGGAGGTGGACCCCATTGATTCGTTCTTTCAAACAATGGCTGCCACAGTAAAAAAACTACCAGAAAGAGTGCAGGTCCAAATAAAGAGACAAATATTTAATGTGGTAACTGACGCCGAATTAAAATACATAGAGGGAACTCCAGCTCCAACATCTGAAGATGTCTCTAGCTATGAAACCACCTCAGGCTCTGGTTATGAAGCTGCTTCGGGGTCTGGCTATGGAACCGCCTCAGGCTCTGGTTATGAAGCTGCTTCGGGGTCTGGCTATGGAACTGCCTCAGGCTCTGGTTATGAAGCTGTTTCACGGTCTGTTTATGGTACCGCCTCTGGCCCTGGCTATGAAGCTGCTTCAGGGTCTGGCTACAAAACTGCAGTTTGTGAATACGAAACTAATCTAAACTAGTAGGTACTCTAAATTAAGTAAAAACAAATAAAGATCCAGGGATTATCAGTGAGAAGGTTTATCAGTGCAAAAACTTGAAAATCGTTATTATGTGTCTACAATACATGATTGTACTTGGCAAAAAATATTGTTTTTTTTTTTTTAATTTAATAAAAGAAGAAAAAATAAAACTTATACAATCATTTAACTACCCACCTCAAACACAAGGATAATCTCTGATCGGCTTCAATGGGGTTGCGAAAATTGGTCCTCTGTTTTTCGATATATGGTCGACATATATTCAACAGTGCTTGAAATTTCTCATAATCCATTCTATGATAGTCATAAAATTTTTGCACGTCGTATTTTAAATCATTAAATAAATTATTGAATTCACCCTTTGATTCCCTTTCTTTCCATAAATTATCAACCCAAAATCTTCTTCTATCCCTATTATTAGCCTGTGCACCTTCTTCTTCATCTGCAATAATCGATATCAACACCAAATCCCAATCTACCATTTTAAAACTGAGGCACACCAACACTCGATCAAACGCAACTGAAGACTAAAAGTGTATCAGGCAGCAGGAGTCGCTGAGGCGTGCTTTGTCGTGCCGCGGCACGCCGTGGCATGCCGTGGCAAAGTGCTGGAATGCCGCGGTATCTAAGCGGCCAGTGTGCGCTGACTCACGGCAAAATCCCTTGCCTTGCCGTCCCGGTCTGCGTAGGCCTTTAGTTATCAGTGTAGCACCAAAACAAGCCGATTAACGTAAATACATAGCCCCACGTACACACTTACACTACTACAGGCCGATAGGCGGCCATTATGAGAATTGTCATCGTCTGTGACAAATCAGTTTGCGTCTCAATAAAATATTTTAAAAATGCCGTCGTGCGTTGTGAAAAAGTGTAAAAACAATACTATATAAGTATTTGTGGCCATATTATTTAAGGGAGAAAAAATTGTGTAACTAGTATCCCCCGTAACCGCACACACACTAGCATAACGGTGCTTCACTTGCTAATATCACGGCGCGGAGTCCTTCTTTTTTTACTCGTCCGTGATTATTATAACAATAGTATTAAAAATATAAATAAATATTATGATATTACATTAATTATTACAAATATTTTACGTAAATATTGACGTTTTACTCTACTCAGACTTCATCAATAGTTTTACTAAATCATTCGATATTATTGGGTTGTTCTAACGCATAACAACAATATATACTCGTAAAACATAGAAGAGTGACGCGATCTTTAATAATTACTTTTGCTATGCAATTGGAAGCAGTTTTAATGCATAGCAACGAACTATATGTTTTTAAACTTTTATCATCGCTCAAATAAAAAAAAAAAAACAAAACGAATTAGGCGCCATGTGGACAGATTGATGTACTATTACTGTCAAGTGTCAATGTGGCAAGAGTTACTTGCCGCCTCCGCAGTCCCGCCGCGGCCACAATTCATGCAATTGGATTGAAATACCGGTATCATATGAATAAAAATTATATCGTAAGTACTCGTCATACAATTTACAACAGCAAGGAATTATCTAGAAACATTTACAGAATTACATTCAACAGAAACAATACAAAATGGCGTAACTGAGATACTTATAAAGAACAAATTACGTAACGACGTGTCTCTTTCACTGTGTTAAAATGACACATTGTCGTACCCTTTACAAAAATATGCCTTCGATGTGATTTCGGAGCGATTGGGAATTTTGTTTATATCGTATTTCCAAAGTCATAAAGCCTAAATTTCAGATTTTTGATAAGAAAGATTTAAATGAAATGTATTTTTATAAATTTATTTTAATTAAACCTTTCATTTTTTCAATAAAATGCATTTGAATCTATCTAATTTCATGATTTTAATCTATGATTGTTATGCTGTTAAGTGATTATAGGTAAAGTTTTAAATTTGCATTAATTCGACAAAAGTTATCTTAAAAAAGAATAAAAACATGCAAATACTTGGTACAGTTTCTTAACTGAGAGAGCAAAGGTATATGAAAACATGAGGCTATTTGAAACTAGATTATTCAAATAAACAAAACTGTTTCAAACCTAATTATATTTTCTTAAATAAATTTTACATTCTCTAAGCTACACTTATATTGAGCTGCAGTCATCAAATGCGGGTAGAATGAAAAAAAATCCTACATATATTGTAGTTATATTTTTACAAAAATAAACATTATTCCTTTAATATTATGTTCTATAGTAAGGTGGTCCTCTCGTTACGGTGTATGTGGATAAGGGGATCCCCTTGGTTCCGTAGATCGGCTCTGGTGCGTTCTCGTATTCAACGTCGTAGTATATGCCAGTTTGGTTCTGAAAATGTTTAAGTTTGCTATAAAAGTACCGATGTTTATTTAATAATGCATCTATTCTTGAAGATAAATAGAAGGCATTTTAAGGCTAAATATATTTCTAGTATGGTGTGAAGAGATATCTGCATTCATGATATTTATTTCGCAAGAGACACTGTCAATACAGGTTAAACGAAGAGTCACAGTACTTCTTTTATAATTATACCTAAATGGGATATTTATCGTGATTTTAACATAAGAGTTCCCGATAATTTGCCAGTCTATCCATGTCCATGTCACATGTCACTGGTCGGAATATCGGGATTTCGTAATGGATATGGGAAGGTTCCCCCCTCCCTAATTTGTAAAAAGGGAGAAAGAAAGGGAAACGCCTACAATTTGGTTCTGGTACTCACCGGACGCTGCCGCGGCACGCTACACTCAGCTCGTGCGTTGTGATATCTGTCCTAACCTAACCTAACCAATTTTTATAAATTGTAGTTGATAGAGCTTTGGTCTACGATTATAATGCTGCTACTCTTATTACAAGGTAATGCACAGCCTCTCGACTCCAAGACAGTGCTCATGTAGCGTTTTATTACGTGATATACCGGTTTTAGGTTAGAATTATTTTTCGTTATTTTCTTGAAAACGGTGTAATAACCTTGTAATAAGAGTAGCAGCATTATAATCGTGGACCAGAGCTCTATCAACTACAATTTATAAAAATTGGTTAGGTTAGGACAGATATCACAACGCACGAGCTGAGGGTAGCGTGCCGCGGCAGCGTCCGGTGAGTACCAGAACGAAATTGTAGGCGTTTCTCTTTCTTTCCCCCTTTTTACAAATTAGGGAGGGGGGAACCTTCCCATTTCCCTTATGAACTCCCGATATTCCGACCAGTGACAAATGACATGGATAGACTTGCAAATTATCGGGAACTCTTATGTTAAAATCACGCTAAATATCCCATTTAGGTGTAATTATAAAAGAAGTACTGTGACTCTTCTTTTAACCATAGTTACCTGCTGTAATGTATTGACAGTGTCTCATTATAATTGTGGACTAAAGCTCTATCAACTACAATATTTTTTACCTCCTAATTCCTGCTACGAGACACTAAGTACAACCTTACTTGAAGCTATAGTAAGTATACTAACGTGCATACTCCTCGATCGAGACTTGGCTCGCGGTACCAGTAGATCGGCTCTGTCTTGAACGTGGCTGGACGCTTCGGATCCGCTTGATTCGCTCGCCATATGCTTGGAGTAGCCTGATAAGGAAGCGAGTTAGGTACATAATACGTAAAAACTACTTAAACAAATTT